>NC_066258.1:1485308-1566303 GCF_000011425.1 Aspergillus nidulans FGSC A4 | reverse complement strand
GCGCGTCCTTTGAGAGAGATTCCGAAGATTTTCCCGACCTCGGCTCCTCCAGTGACACGTTTTGTAATTGAGGGAGCCAGCTGCTCGCTCAGAGTATCTTTGACATCATCCACGAGTTTGTAGATAATATTATGATCCATGATATTGACACCGAGGTTCTGTGCCATCCGACTCATGGTCGTGTCAATAGGCATGTTGAAGCAGACGATATGGCCGTTGGCAGCGGCGGCAAGCTCAATATCTGACTCGCTGATGGGTCCAACTTCAGAACGAAGCACTTTAGCATATACCTCGTTGTTTCCAATAGCTGTTATTGAGTTCTCAACAGCCTCCGCTGAACCGTGGACGTCCGCCTTGACCACAAAATTGATTGGTTTGGGACCAGATAATTTCTCTTCCGTCAGCTCTTCCTCTTCGGAAGCTTCTTTCCGTCGCTTCTCAATCATGTCACGGCGGGCCTCGTTGATGGCTGCCGTATCTTGACCCAGCCTCTGAGTCTCTTCCCTCTCGACTCGGTATTCCACGACATCCTTAGCGTGCTGCTCGTCTTCTGCTTGCAGAAGCTCCGTGCCCGCGGTTGGGTTTTCTCTCCAGCCATCTATTTCAACTGGCATGCCGGGAGTGGCCTCGGAAATAGAAACGCCGGCCTCGTTTCTAAGCGTACGGACACGGGCCCAGGTGTTGCCGGCGACAAGAATGTCTCCAGGTCGAAGGGTGCCGCGTCTGATGAGCACGGTTGCCACGCGACCATAACTCTTCGTGGAGGCCTCGATAACCCATCCTTCAACGAAGCCATCCGGGTCGGCTCTGTGGTCCAAAACCTCAGAAAGAGTGATAATGGCTTCTTCAAGCTCTAGCATTCCTTGGCCAGTTTTCCCACTTACACCAATCGCCTGGACATCACCACCATAGTCTTCCACGTGGATACCGTGAGATGAGAGGTCTTGTTTGACCCTCTCAGGGTTTATACCTTCCTTGTCAATTTTGCTCATAGCCACAATAATAGGGACCTTGGCGCTTGTGGCATGTTTGATGGCTTCCACCGTCTGCGGCTTGACGCTGTCATCGGCAGCTACCACGAGCACCACAATATCTGTCACATCAGCGCCACGTCGGCGCATATCGAGAAAGGCCGCGTGGCCGGGGGTGTCCAGGAATGTTATCTTTTTACCAGACGGCATGGTGACGGAAAATGCTCCAATGTGCTGAGTGATCCCTCCATGCTCTGATGCGACAACGGAAGACTTGCGTAGCCAATCAAGGATAGTAGTCTTGCCGTGATCCACATGGCCCATGATGGTGACAACGGGGGGTCTAGACGGCCATATAGATTTGTCCTCTGGCTCCGGTGCAGCTGTGAGGTCCTGCTCGGCTCCAGTGTCGACGATAGGCTCGTAACCAAATTCGGCAGCGATCAAGCCAGCTGTCTCGGCGTCAAGAACATGGCTGTATGAAACATCCTCGAAACCCATTTCCTCCATCCGTTCAACGAGCTGTGCTGGCCGCATGCCAACGACATCGGCAAAATTGCTGACGCTGATGAACTCGGGAAGATACAGCGGGCTCAATTCCTGTTCATCTGCCTGCTTCGACCGTCTTTCTTTTTTCTTCTTCTTTCGCTCTTCACGCCGGCGATGATATTCATCTACATCAAACTCTTCTTCTAGGGCGGACTCGCGCTCACGATTGCCTCCTCGGCGCTTTGCTTTCTTGTTATGCTCATCACGAGATTTCTCACCACGAGATTTCCTTCGTTCTGTGGATGGCGACCATGTATCTGTCTCCAGCTCCGTGATCTCTTGCTTGTCCCGCTTAGCAGCTCTCAG
This sequence comes from Aspergillus nidulans FGSC A4, assembly GCF_000011425.1. Classification (NCBI taxonomy): domain Eukaryota; kingdom Fungi; phylum Ascomycota; class Eurotiomycetes; order Eurotiales; family Aspergillaceae; genus Aspergillus; species Aspergillus nidulans. Next base: position 1,564,477 of record NC_066258.1, on the reverse strand, counting down.
CTCCTTAAGCCGCCGCCGAAGTGCAAGATCCTCTTCTCCTGCTTCTTGTGCCTGAGCCAACTTCGCTTCCATATGCTTTCTGAGCGCCGACTGTCGAGACCCATCATCAGGCTCGGCGTCATGGGCGAACTTCTTGCGGATTTTGAAGGGCTCCTCGATGGAGTCGCCAGTAGAACCTTCGGAAGCCTCCAAAGGAGAGTCGGTGGTCAGGTTGATTCCAGCACCCGCAACCGTGTCCCCCCTAGACTGTTTAACGTCACTTGGGGAAGACGTGCCAGCAATGTTGTCTCTAGAGGAAGGCTCCGTCAAGCCCGAATTTGTGTTTCTTGCTGGCCTCCTCGCTTTACAACGTGGACAGAGTCTGTGCTTACCAAAGCACGTGAAACCACAATTGGGACAAATCCAATCCTTAAAGCGAGACTCTCCTTGCGATGGGTTTATTAGTCCAGGTCTTCGCGCTTTACACATCGGACAGATACTATGTTTTCCGAAACACCGAAAGCCACATTCGGCGCACACCCAATCCTGGTTGCGCAGCGCCTTCGGCAGTTTTGAGGCACCATTGACCTCGTACTCTTTCAAGGGCTGAAGATCCCGGCTTTCCTTGTCGATGGGGGGAGCCTTCGTTTTAGAGCCGGAGTGGCGGTGGGACCCCGGAGGTCTCCGCGATGGCGCTTCATCTTGTTGCCGCTCCTTTTTGCGGGTAGTCCTAAATAGCAAGCTGTCGCGAATGGCTTGTTCGTCAGGACTTAGAGTGGAAGACGGTGAGGTTTGCCTCGCTGCCCAGCGTGAACCGGGTTTCGATACCGATGTCGAAGACGCAGGCACGTTATCCTGTTTTGGAGAGTCTGAAGTTGAAGAACCGGAAGTCTTCGGTAGCAAGGCGTTTCGAATAGCCTGCTCTTCTGGACTAAGAGCAGCGGGCTGTGATGTCTGCCTGGGTGCCCAGCGAGGACCGAATTTCGGCGTTGGTTGCGGGGATCCTAAGGAACCGGTTGTTGTATTTGAGGATGAAGGAGCGGCGGATTTTGTTAACAACGCGTTTCGAATGGCCTGCTCCTCTGGGCTGAGAGCCGCGGGCTGTGATGTTTGCCTGGGGGCCCATCGAGAACCGAACTTTGGCGCCGAGTTCTGAGACGTCGAGGGGCTGCTTGGGTCATCTGAATTACTAGAGGAAGAACTATCGGAGGAGTTGAGTCTGGAAAGGGCGGGATGGAAGCATCGTCGCGGATTGTAGGCTATAGCAGCATTTCGTAGTCGGGCTGTACCGGGCCAATCGACAGGATGACGACGGGAGAGCTGTGAGAGCCCACGTTAGCGGACTCATGAAGATCAAGCGGTTCCGTGAATGGTTGAGTATCATACCTGCACAATGGTCCGCCGTTGCATAGTTGGCGGCCTCTTGTCGTCGTTTTCCTCGGATGATCTCCAAAGCTCCGGCAAAGCGCAGGAAAAGAACCAAAAACTCCGCCGCAGTCTTGGTTTCCCGTCTCCAACTCACGTGCGGCCCAATCGGAGGCCCGCATTTTCCTGTGCGGGCGCTGAGGTGATAATTCCTGATAAGCAGCTCATCTGGCCGGTTGATATTGCAGAAATCATTCCCTCGTTTCGCCCCAGTTGTCCTTGTTTCAATTCCTGTAGTGTTTCCTGACCCATCGTCAATTGGCCAGTCGCGAATCCAGGACCAGAAATGGAGCCTCAAGAAATCTTGGAGCACGAAGGAGGAGGTGCTCTGCGTACAATTAAGGATCTATCAGCGGGCGCAGCTGGCGGAATAGCGCAGGTGCTTCTTGGTATGTGAAAGTCAGACTGTGAGGTCTTCGTTTACATCCTTTTCTGTGTCATCTCTTCCCTTACAGCCGCGTCGCCCTGCTCAAGTTCATTATAAATGCAGTGCGGGGAACTCACTATCGCTGTTTTGAGCTTCAGGGTTATATAACAACAGTCGCTAATTAGTGCGCAGGTCAACCATTCGGTATATACCCAATTGATCATCCTACCGTACCACCTCTGACCCCTCATAGACATCGTCAAGGTCCGGCTCCAAACGACCACTCAATATTCCAGCGCCCTTGACTGCGCGTCCAAGATCCTGAAGAATGAGGGACCCCTCGCTTTCTACAAGGGAACATTGACACCTTTGATTGGAATTGGTGCCTGCGTAAGCCTCCCCAAACACGCTCTCTACATCCGCGCTCACAAATACCCCAGGTTAGCGTTCAATTCGGAGCCTTCCACGAAGCGCGCCGGCGACTGGAGGAGCTCAACAAAAAAAAGTACGCTGACAGCGCCCTCGGCTACGGCCAATATTACCTCGCGGGCGGCTTCGCAGGCATCACAAACTCCTTCCTCTCCGGCCCGATCGAGCATGTCCGTATCCGTCTTCAAACCCAGCCCCACGGCGCAGGCCGCCTTTATAACGGACCTCTCGACTGCATTCGCAAGCTCACAAACCAAGGCGGCTTCCTTAAGGGTCTTTACCGCGGCCAGGCTGTTACCTATCTGCGTGAAGTCCAAGCTTACGGCGTGTGGTTCCTGACTTTTGAGTACCTCATGAACCAAGATGCGAAGCGCAACAACGTCAAGCGTGAGGACATCTCCAGTCTCAAGGTCGCTACGTATGGAGGGCTAGCCGGTGAGGCTCTATGGTTGTCTAGCTACCCGATGGACGTGGTGAAGAGCAAAATGCAAAGCGATGGGTTCGGTGCGCAGCAGCAATTCAAGAGCATGACCGACTGCTTTAAGAAAACGTATGCGGCAGAGGGACTCGCGGGCTTCTGGAAGGGCATTGGGCCGACCCTACTCAGGGCTATGCCTGTTTCTGCGGGAACATTCGCTGTGTATGTTTTCTCTCGTAAACCGGTCAACTATGGTTGCGCTAACTTCTATAGTGTTGAACTCACCATGAGAGCTCTAGGTTAGATACACTCAGCATATAGAACGGTTTCTTTCCAGTTTAGATATCCCAACGGCTTATTCAACAACGAGGAAAAGTTTTGAAGGAAAGTTCATCCTATGGCCTTGCTTGTCATTATACCTCCTTCGTTTGCAAATACTACATAGAACGACAAGACAAAACGGATTTGACATCCCAGAATACGAGTAGTGCAGTTACCGAATATATTCTGTTAATACAGTGACCATACAATATCTATACATACAAGCCGTATATCAATTCCCAAAACAAAAACGATGAGAGACAACCAGCTTTCACCAGGATTAGAATTGCGGTGATCCAACCTCACCTGCATCGCCGTGCAGAGCTTTCCTCTCTAAATCCTTTTTAGCCTGCTCCAGCCTCCTCTTCTGACCAGCCTGACCAGCCCGTCCCAGCACACCTGCGATGACAGCAACGGAACGCAGACTGTCATCATTGGCGGGAATTGGGTAAGTCACCCTCGTGGGGTCCGCATCCGTATCGATTATTCCAATGGTAGGGACATTGTTGAGCCCGCACTCGTGAAGCAAAGGCTCGTTCTCCAGCGGGTTGAGGCAAATGACGAGGTCCGGTTTGAGAATGGCGTGGTCAGCAAGTGACTCCTTGAGATCCGGCAGCTCCTCATCAAGCACATTCACAACTTTCTTCTCGCAGTGACCGAGGATCTGTTCGCCGTTTGTGAGAGATCCGGGAATCCAGCGCTCGAAAATGTGGTAACCCTTCGAGAGTTCTGCCGCACGAACGACGATGCGCTTCTGGCCTGGTCGTGTGCCGGCGAAAAGGATTAGACCGCCACGCGCGGCAACTTCCTCGACGACCTTAGCGGCACGGCGAAGGTAGGCTGCTGTGATATCGAGGGAGATGATGTGAATACCCTCGCGAATACCGAAGATGTAGCGCGAGTTCTGAGGGTTCCAGCGGGAGGTGGAGTGGCCGAGGTGGGTTTGGTTGGCGAGGAGGAGTTCTAGGGTGATGTCGGAGGGAAAGGGAGGGTGGCGGATAAGGTTTTCTGGTTTATAGACATTCGTAACTGACGTTCCGAGTTGCTGGAATTTATGTCCTAGGCAGGTATCGGTGAGTGACTTATTGATGCGAAATGACAGAGGTCCAACATACGTTGTTCAGCTTCCTGCGCGAGTGCCTTGGCCGCAGGGTTGTTTGTCAATGCAGCACTGCTCTGCCGAGTGCCGGGCTCTGGGATAGAACGGTGGACTATTGTCTCAACCGGCGTTGGTGTCTCTGTTCCTGTAGACGAGAATCTTCTGGGGATGTAGCCCTGGCGGTTGAGAGCGAGGAGCTGGCGGCCTGGACAATTGAATTTTAACATGGCATTCTTCAGATATTTTGAACGATTGGAATAGAGGGGTACATACTCTGCCGCGCATAGAGCTGCCTTACAATCATCTTTGCGGATGGTTGAAGAGCGTATGAGGACGACGGCTTTTCTCGCAGGAGTTCGTTTCTTTCTCCGTCGGAACTTTTGATGCTGGCTTGGCACGGTACTTTTATGCCTCAGGCAGCAGTTCTGGCCTATTACCATCTACTTCAAAATACCACTCCCGGACAACTCCGCACGTAACCATAAGACAGGCAGCAACTCAGGTACGTATTAAGTCAGCCTGAGTCGCATAGTTACTGGATTGCACTGATTGAATTGGCACTCGTTGAGTACGTTAGAACTCTACTTTGACCCCCACGCTTTAGTGGCTTTCTGCTGCTACTTATTCAAACTACTTATCCAACACCCCAAGTTCCCAGCAGGCTAAGACGGGGTAATACGTGGAAACCTACGCCAAAATTTGGTTACTTATTTAATACTGCAAGCAGTCTGTCTCGCCCTATGGACACAAGCAACCGACCTGATATAGAAAGTCAATTGGAACCTTTCCCGTTGTGTACGCCCATGTTTATGTGATATGGCCTTGGTTCAGTGCTCCAATCTTCAAGCCGATGTATTTGAGAGACAACTGCAGAATCCTGAGAAAGGCAATCTGTGTCGTCTCTGCAAAGGTCGGAAAGTTCGGTAGTAGAACGGTAGAATGGGAGAATTGACCAAATCGCTCCTTTCTTACGCAGGTCGTCGTCTGACGATCTGTAATCCATGGATCTGAAGCAATTCCTCTATCACTGCACGACTGGAAACGTTTCCTCCATCAATGACTAGATCGTCCGAGTAATTGAGGAGAAGACTGGAAACACAGAGACGGAGGCACATTGCATCAAAAGGGGCCACGAGCGAGGTTCTTCTTTTCCTCCCAGCGCTTCGCTGGGCATTTACGAGAGACTCTCCCAACCGTCGCGTTGTTTGGGGTAGCTTTCTTCTTGAGGTTTACTCGTATTCAGCTGTGCGTGTTCGTTGCCGACTATGCCTGCAAGTCCCTCGCACCAGAAGTTGGATGGACGGCCGACTGACACCAAGTCTTTGCGCCTCTAACATGCGTGTTTCCACCGTGAGGGTTTCCCGACTGGACAGTTGATAGAAGTCTCTAGGCTTGCCGTACTACTGACAACTAGGGACCGCATCTGATTGAACGCATAGTGCCCGGCTGCAGTCGTTCCGACTGCCACGACAATTCGTCAGCAGTGTGCTCGATCACCATCGTAAAACTTACCACGGCCATATGTCCACGGGGAATTTCAGCGGACACATTCCATTCTGGCGAACAACCGGCCAAGCGAAGAGCAGGTTCATCGTGCTCTGAGTACTGATTGCTTTCATCATCACTAGAGCAAAACACAGGTTAATAGAAACAATTGTCTCCATGCACCGCTGCAACTAGTGTGTTTGACATTAACACAGCTAACAGATACATCGGACACTAGGTAGCGGGCCGTGTCAGCCTTACTCTGACTCTGATCTACGCCTAGAACCGCTGGATCGGCCTTTCGATAATGCAAATGTGACACTGTTTGCATGAGTAGCCTTCATCTGGATTCAGGGTCGATTTACGCATACCACCATTGCAGCACGTCTGAAAAGTACTTGTGGTCAAATCACTAGTATATGTTGATATCTGAATGATTTGCCTATTGCATCGGACTGAATTAGTGTATGGTACATGACTCGTTTAACTACATCAGTATCAGTTGGTAGCCCCAATTTTATCTCAGGCATCTTCATGATCGCACTGTATTGTGGAAAATGGCACTGTTAAGCTCGGTATCGAACAGACCAAGGAATAGGTGTTCATTATGATTGGGCCGCTTGTAGAAGTTGGGCATGAGACTGGCTAGGATGCTTAAGAAGGCAATATGGGATATGGTACGCTTGCCAACACACAAAAAAAAAAGGAAAGAAAATTAAGTAGCTTGTCTGATGATAGACTATCAACCATCATATAATCAGTCCCGTGATCCGAGTGTATAACAGATCATTGATCCCATGGCATGCTCGTGATCGATCGATTATCAGAAGATCATCTCAAATTTCTACTATGATCAGAAGATCAGCCTCGATTTCTACAGTGCACGAGATCACGAAGCTGATACTCGCTACTCGCTCGATGTAAATAAGAAGCTTCTGCTTTTTTTACAATGGTCGATTGCGGGGATATGGGGTTTAAGACAATAGCATTCTCCAGCATCGAAAAATCGTCGGTATCATAAAAAAAATGCATAACAATGTATCGTGTACAAGAGACAAAAAAACCCGTGCCCCGTCCCAACATTCTAACCAGCCCAGGCGACAGATAGAACCCTTCAGACGACGAGAGAGACAAAGAAAAAAGCGAGTAATGGTATTCCACAATCATAACCTCATAGGACTAACAGAAGAAAGTCAAGCGGCCGTGTCAAATGTTCATCGCTCATTTCTTGAAGAAGCTGCCGAGCTGGTCCAGCTTTGAAGAGTGGCCAGATTGGCCAGAGTGGTGGGAACCGCCGTACTGAGAGTGCTGATCGTAGTAGGGTTCATCCTTGTGCTTGTCTTTCTTCTTTAGCGCATCCTGTGCGAGACTTCCGACAATCGCGCCACCAATCGCGCCGAGGACTCCATGGTTGACCTTGTGACCTCCAAAAGCACTGTTGTACAATAATCGATTAGCCCTTGTTAATTCGTTTGTTGCGCAGATAGACAGTAACTCACCCTGCTAACCCACCAGCAACGGCTCCTCCAAGACCACGTTCGCCTTCCTGAGCACCGCCGGGAGCTTCCTGGCCATACCTGCCATTCAGTTAGTTACTGCTGCGTTGCGTAAGACGAGAATAAAACATACTGTTGCTGCTGGTGCTGGCCGTATTGATCGTAGCCTTGCTGAGGAGGCTGCTGGCCGTAGTAGTCGTTGGAAGTGCCACGCTGGCTATCGTACTGTTGGTGCTGTTGGGGGTAGCCCTGATCATACGGCTGACCGTGCTGTTGAGGGTACCCCTGGTCGTACTGTTGGCTGTGTTGCGGCTGATAGCCCTGGTACTGCTGACCCTGCTCAGGGTAGTAACCCTGCTGATACTGGTTCGGGTTGTAGTAACCCTGGTTGTGATCGTAGGGGCCAGACATTGTGTAATGTGAGATGTGATGTAAAGCTTTAATCTGCAGAGAAAGAGTAGTTGATAAGATGAAGTAGAGTGAGATCGATGGGTAGAGAAAGATGCTCTGAGCCGCGGGACCCAGGCCTTTATAAGGTAAGATGTTTAGCTCGACTCGTGAACAACCCCGCCAGCGCTGGAGAAGGACTGACCAAGCGCCGAGACTGGATTCCGACCATACAAGATCAGAATACCGTCATAAAACAGGCGCGGCAACTCAGCGGCCCTGAATCTGCGGGCGTAGATCCGTAATCTTGCCTAGGCTGCCGTTTTCTCTTTACAATGATGGCGGTGGATTGGTGGAGCTGACTGCGCCCCTCACTCGCAGGGCTGAGGGCCGGACGAACTCGTCAACCAACTGCAAGCCCGAGATCGCCAAGTTGCCTCCTGGATATGGTAATCTCAGAGAAGATTCCATCACTTACACAAGTGAGGGAGGCAATATTTCACGCCATATGCAAGTCTTACAGAGTATTATTCCACTGATCACAACGCGATAGCCTGAGGTTGATCGGATGCGATGCTGCCGGGTGCATTACATATCTGTGACATGCCCCGCGCCACCCACCTGCACCGCCTGCTACTGTGGCTCAGTTCGCTCAATCCAGCCAAAGGCCAGACTTGACAAGCGACGAATATGGAAGTATGCTGCGCCTCTGATTCGTAATTTACCACGTAATATTGCCTGATTATCAGCTGTTCAGGGCTCGGAGAGCTCTGCATAACTTGTGATCAGATTTTCGTCAATTCTCGAAGTGGCTGAGATCCCGACTCCAGCTCGGAATTTGTCCAGCAGGCAACGAGATTACCAGGCTTGAGATTCGGGAGATTTGCCGACTTCCGGCAGCCTTACGGCCCTACAGGTCTGGCTCCGGCTCTGACCAGCGCGAGGCATTCTTTACTTGAAAGAGTAGTTCCTAACCAAGATGAGAGACTGTATATGTACATCACATAAAACGGACCCAGTATTAAGTACAAGGTTCGAACTTCAAAGACACCTGAGGACGCCACAACCTGACTTAGTAAACTACAACGAAGTGAAAGAGGATGACACCGGATGCGATGCAAAAAGGAAACGGCTAGCCCGAGACAGACAACCCTGTCGAGGCGGGGATCCCGGCTGCAACCCCGGGTGGGACGCCCGGGACACAATCTATACTTTTGAATCTTCAAATCGTCTCGTCTCTTTTCAAGCCCGAGCTCCCAACTCACCGACCAGTGAGCCAACTCGTCCAGCTTTTCGTTGTCTGCTTGGCAGCTGCCTCTGCGTTCTCAGCGAGGACGTCTAACTGTCCCGGAGCAGCGGGAGCCGCAGTGCTAGGGGTTGAGGGAGCCTGGTCCGGCTTAGACGCGGCGGCGTTAAGGGCTTCCAGAACCCCGGGCTTATTGTTTTCCGCGCCCACCGCAGCAGCCCCCGCTGGCGCAGTCTCCTCGGTCTTCAGTCCACCCAGCAGGTAGTTCTTGACCTTGTTCCACGGCCGTTGAGCCCTCTCCTCCTCCTTCTTCTGCTTATAGATTTCGCCAATCTTCTCCTTTTTCAACAGCTCCAGTTGTTCCGCTGTCGCTGTTCCGGTCACATAAGCCGCTTGGGCATCGCGGAGTGTCTGCATTTCCTTCTCGATCCATAGGGCGCGTTGGCGACGGTTATATAGTGTTAGGGAGACCATGGAGTAGACAGTGAGCACACCGCATATGCCTGTTATACCATTAGCCATCATCCTACTCTTTGGATACAGCTACGCTGTGATTGCGAAGGCGCGTTTGCATGATAAACCGAGCCACAAGGGGGTAGGCGTACCGGACGCGGTAATGAGCGTGTATACCATCGTCTTGTGTGCCTTGTTCGCAAACCGCCGCCCAAATTCCACCATTGTGTCAACCCGTGAAGTCGACTGTGCTAACCGGGCCGCCCGTGCCTGTGCTCGCAGTCGCTCGACCTTCTCCTTAGGCGTCTCCTGTCTGTTTCCCCCAGACCCATTGTTCTGCGATTTCGATTCATTCGCTAAAAACCCGGGGAGTTTGTACGGGGCACCGCTGGGCTTTGAGCTAGCGTAGGGCCCCGTGGCCGTGAACCGGGTTGCGTCTGCGGCGGATCGAGACATGGTGTGATGCGGTCGGAAGGACAGGGCGGAAGATGAGGGGAGAGAGTAGATAATAGGTGAAGGCTTTGAAACGGCCCTCCTAGTACTCTGTACTGTGACTGAGCACGGAAACGATGTTTTGTGAAGATGGCTGCAGGGCCCGACAGCTAGGTATGATGTTGATGGAGGTCTTGGGAACCGGGAAATTTTCAGCCGGCGTTGGGATGACCGCCGCGTCTTCCACGGTTGATCGCCAAGACTCCACCCCAAGTCTATTCTGTATTCTGTAGTCTACGTCTATTCATACTACTCTTCACATAATCAGCATGGTCTTGTAATATCTCTTGATCTTTACCTCAGATTGCCTATCTACTACGGCAGTACAAACGTACAATGTCCCAGAACAATAGACCCGACCTCAACACCGTTCTGAAAACACTCTCCGCATTCTCCAATCACAATCATGCTAATGAAGACGATAACTACGAACCACCCCCAGCTCACCCTCCTCCTGTAGCCCAAGCACAAGCTCACTACCCGAGAAAGACCCCTCTATCGTCATCATCATCATCATCGCCCCAACCCCAAAATCAAGAACCCTCATCGTCGATAACAACATGGCCTGCAGCCCTCAAGCAAGTTATGCGCACCGTCGCCCACAATGAGGACATCCAGCGACGCATCCGCTTCCTTATCCAGCGCCAGCACGACCACGAGAAGCAGTGGTGGACGGGCCGAGAAGCGCTGCTTCAGAAGCAGAGTGCGAGGAAGGAGAAGAAGAGGGAGTTGGATGAGGTTTTGTATGTCTCTCTTTGCCTACTTACTCGCCTAGGGTTACCTGACTGGACCTGTTACTCCCTTCCGTTGCCATTTCTTCTAACTCCGGATTAACATCAATAGACGATCAGTCGGCGCGCCGGTTGACGAGAAGGAAGTTTCTGTGAGTCAACGCGCCTGCCATGGCAAAAGATTGTTGTGAAGAAACTAAACAGGAACAGACGGCCGAAGAAGACCTTGCCGAGATCCGCAACTACGATGTCAAAGTGCATAGGGCAGCGAAGCAGATGGCTGACGCCATGATGATGGAGCTGAAAGCATTAGATGTGCCGTTCTTCTGCATCAACAAAAGTCTTATTGCGGGCGAGACTGTTAGCCAGAATCAAGGACATCGAGATTCCTCTGGACCCACTCCTGGTACACAGGATAGACAGGGTCGCCTGTCCAGAGATGAATTGTCGGCCCTCCAGCGGCGGATGTTGGAGTTGCTACAGGATCTCTGCAAGGAATGATTCTGTCATGCCGAGCGATGACTATATGATATAAACTCGATGACGCCGGTGCGGTCATGGAACAGCTATATTCGAATACGTCAACGGCACCGTCTGTATGAACGCTATTGCATCTGGAACTGTACAAGCAGCGGCTGGGTTGAATCCAATATCATGTGAATTATCGTTATTTACAGAGTGCTACCTCTATCTGACCACCTTGAAGCCAATGCTCCTAATAGAGCGGTGTATGCAAGCAAGCACGATGCCCAGCCCTGAATACCGCACAATTAAGATGAGATGCATACAAAAAATCAAGCATGTAAGATATAGACACTGCCCCAATTCAGAGAGAACACCGTTCAATGCAAATTATCCTTGATCATCGATGGATCCACAATCTCACACTATCGTTTGCTCAAGCTTTCCAGCCACCGCGACCGCAACAGCAACAGCTGCGCCGAATATGGCACCTTCAGGAGCAGGTTCCAGACGTATGCATGAGCCTTCCTCTGAAATCTGGGATACCTTGGACGTATTTGTCTCCTGCGTCAATTGGTCCAGATACGCTTGGCAGCGATCTCTGAAACCGGGATATTTATTGATGACGCTGCCGTCGCATGCAATGGACAGGCAGTCAGAGTTGCTCCCGCTCTCCGTGACGGTAACGTCCCGAGGCCCCTTGAAAGAAGGCGACGGAGGCCCCTGGGAGATTTCGGCTTCATTTCGCAGGCACCACATGCTGTGGATAGCAGTGGCGAGATACCCAGCTGCTCGTTTGGAGATGGTTCGGCATACTCGCAGGAGAAACCGTAGGTCCTCCGGGGATGGCGGCCTAGACATTGTGTGTTCTTTCTGGAGAAGTGCGGCTGATGCTGTTAGGAAGGGCGATGTGTCGGCTTCGATAAAGGCAACGATGCTAGTATCTAATGAATACGCATCCCGCATTGAATGAGGCAGTTCTCCGCCGAACAGTTGGGCAGTCTCAACTGCGTCAACAATGATGAGTCGGACAATCTCGCCGAGGTAGCGCCCCGTGGCCATGTACTCCAGTGGCTGGTAGTCTGGCCTGAGGTGGGTGCGGTTGAGTATGTCGTCCCACCGTGTCATTGGCAGAACTCCACCCCCAAACATGCTCATCTCGCTGTTGATGATGACATGCTTAGCGTAGTCGAACCAGCCTTGTGGCCTCTTGCCAAACTTTCCGAGCCCAATAGCGTGAACGGGGAAATGTATGGCCACATTCGTCCCGGTCCCAAGAATGAGAGACATACGGGTTGTGGGGTCGACGTAGGCTCGCGAAAGCAATGCGGCAGAGCTGTCGTTCACAATCGCGTCCACGCGGACATTGAGACCGCGTTTCTGACACGATTGGACGATGAGGGACCCTAATTCCTGCCCAACGGTTCCCATAGAGCACCGAAACCCTTTACCCATATGGATCACCAGTCCACTGCTGATCGAAGTCTGCTCGATTGGGAAAGACCATGACAATCCCATGGATAATGGAGCTTCTTCACGTCCGTAGTTGGTGCCCACCTCGCGTAGCATCTCTTCAATCTTCTCGGCCATCCAGTCAAAGAATGAAGTCCCCTCTAGCAATTTGACATCATTGTCAATCAGTGACGAGGATACACGAAGGACTTCCATTTTTCCTTGCCCGCAAAGTTCAATCAGAGCCACTCGCATCGTTGAGCCGCCAACGTCAAGGGCGAGAAATGTCCCTTGCTCGAGTCCAGTAGGTAGAGCATGGTTATAAGAAGGCAACATATTGATGGGGCTAGATTCTAGACCCGCCCTAAACTGCTCGCGGATCTTCTCTGACATTGCAAGCATGTTCTTCAGGGTTAAGGGCTTGGAGAAAATGATTTCGATCTCATCCGCCAAGGCATCAAGAGCCCGTCTTCGCCGGAAAGCTGCACGGGACTTCCCTCCCCCGCGTGAAGAATCGCGGAATAACGACGGGAACAATAACATCGTCTCCAGAGCGGCGACGATGTTCGAAAAGAGCGCCTGCATCCTATGCAGGACCTTGACTAGAGGGCTTGACATGGTTGGAGGTCGGGCAATTTTGCCTAGCGGAGTCTGGAAGGACGATCAAGGTTGTGTATGCAGAAGAAGATTGGTGGTCAAAAAGAAAAGTGATATAAGCTTATCAGTGCATGGGGACAATCTAGAAGGCCATGAGGACGGTATCGGGATATTAAGGGCACTGAAGACACAGAACACAGCAGCAATAGCGATCGTTCGGTATCGGATGATGGAGTTCAAGTAGGTAGCAGTGTAGGCTGAGACCCAAGGTAACACTAACACCAGTGGGACTGGAGCACGAGGATTAGCGAGACAGCAAGACAGTGAACAAAATAAATGTCGACTTGTCGGCTGTCAATGCAGGCTGAAACGGTCCTGCAGGTCGAGTGAGGTTTCTCTCAGGTCTCACTGTCTCAGTCTGTCTGTCGGCTGTCTGGGTGGGAACCGAGCAAGGGCTGAGAGCAAGATCTGATAGTGGCTGGAGTGGATGTGTTTTGGCGTGGTAGCAGGGAGTCGTAGTATTATTATTATTAGTATTTAGGGTAGTCGTATTATCGATCGTCCGCGTTGACGGACAAGGCCGACGCACTTCGAGTTGTGCAAGAAGGACGACTCCGGAGGCATGGATCAACGATCAACGCGTGTCCATTCTTGACTTGTCAGTTCGTCCCAGCATGGAATTTCATGCAGAAGGCGAGGAGGGAGAGAGAGAGAGGTAGGAGATCAGACGGGATGGATCCATCCCTCCATTCTCCATCGATCGTGATAGTATCAGAAGCGATATCGGTCATGTAAGGTAATTACCAAGCCTGCAGCAGCATGGGTTTGTGGAGACGGCACTGTGCGCTGCTACCTTGTCCTCCACTAACGCCGCTCAGGGCAACTTCCCCCCCCCTGTTCTGATATGTTTTTGCTGGATCAGGAAAGTACGGATCGGGACTCATGTTCGTGTTGAGCCTTAGGTCTGGTATCTACTCGAGTCATGAACTGGCCCCCTGCTCAAAACTGCTGCCACCACTCCGCTCGATCCTCGTCATGGTCCCATCGATTCCTTGCCCAGCGGAAGCCATCCAGCCTCAAAAATGAACACGAGTGGGCCTTTGTTGCTGATGGACCATCAGAGTTGCATCGATAAATACGGCCGTGTTTCACGGTCGCCGGACTGCCCAGCAATGAAGGGGCATAATTACGGTTTTGCTTCCGTCCGGTATTGCGTTTCCGCTGATCTTTGACAACCGAGTAAGTTACTGTCGGGTTTAGCAAACTTGGCTTTCTTGGGGCGGTTTCAATGAGACACGGTGCCCCATCCATGGCATCATTGCAATGGCGAGATGTCTTGGACTACTTCTTCGGGCAGAATCTCTACGGTACCTCGTAAGAGCATGGGACTGGGTGCTACGGGCGTGGGTGCAACGGTGGTAGTCGGTCTAATCACAGCCGCGGGAACTGTTACACCGACGGCCACCGCCCAGACAGACCCTTGGATTGCTATTCTATTTTTCATCCTAGATACATATCAACGCCATGCCTGCCAGTGGCTTACTCCTGTGCCGCCATACTGCTATCTGCGGAGTATTCCCAGTTATCAGCCGTATCCAGGCTGGCGAGCATTCGGCTCTCGCTCCTCCATTCCGAACCTCTTGGCATACTCCGCAAGCGATGAACCTAAACACGCGATCACTGCCCAGTTATCCTGAGAATTCAAGACGGACTGTATCTAGGTAGCATTCGGACACGGCACTCGCCTCAAGCCGAGTCGCACACACTCATACAGTGTATTATAGTATATGAGCTGCCATTCCCTGAGACTTCAATGTTTTGCAACCCTTGTGGGAATGTCCCAGGCCATGCTCCTCCATGGCCATCATATTGAAACTACACTTGCTTGCTGCATTCGACAATCAGCTGCTTCAGGCCTGCCGACTATAGAGCCAGCCGATGAGTCCAGTGGTACGAGAGAGCTGTCCTGTTGACAGGATCGTCAGCATCAACTGCTCGGTATCCTAAGGGCGTACTCGAACTCTTGCATATTAAGCACTTGTCATCGGAAGGACCAGTGTTCCAGGACTTCCAGACATGCTCTTAATATATCGGCTGAGCTCTATCTGCCTTAGAAGTAGACTATTTATGCTTGTGATCACCAGCATCCTTTGTAGACAGGGGAAGAGCGTGCGTGACGGTCCTGTGACATCACACAACTCCTCTCAGATATATACGCTGCGCTTCCAAGAACCTCGACTGATATAGAGATCGAATCCTACCTACCACCTCATCAATACACCGCAATATGCCTACGTCAAAGGTTCAAGATAAAAACGGACAAACGCTCAAGGAGGGAGACTATGTCTTCACAAGGATCCGCGGCGGTTCGCACCAAGGGAAGGTAGGCGTCACCACGACCTAGTCCAGCCTCAGTCTGAGCTCCCTAAATACCTGGATAATGTTTCCGTGTTTGTGGACTAGCCTGGTGTAATTCATCTGATAAGCCCATCCCACTCCGCGGGGCCCAATATATTGTAGGGAAATGCAGAGACTGATGTCAGCAATACAGATAGAGAAAATCGTCACCGATGAGGCTGAGGCTGAGCAAGAAGACGTGAAGAATCCTCCCAAGGTATGAACCTCGCTGCACTAGTTTCTGTGTGAAAAGACCGCTGAGATAGGTCTGGCAGGTGATTTATAATGACCAGCATGGTCATCGAGTCGCACATAATCCCGGTACATTGGAGAAGACGCAGCCGGATGAGTGAGCTGAAGGTTTCCTGTAGATGGCTAGTTACTAGTAATGAATCTCGTGAGGGATACTGTCTGTCATGCAAAACATCTAGTAAAGGACACGGTTGGCTCCGTGCAGTCAATAACCGGACCGTGCGTCATTCTCTCTGTTGATACTCTGATCCACCTAACTCTTGGATCGCTATCGTCAACCGCCACATTAAATTCTTAGAAAGTCATCCATCATCAACGAAGAGTTCCTCTTGTGTCTTCTGTTGTTATAGTGAGGTCGAGTGTGGACCTACTCGGGCACCTCTAAAGATGACCCAGATATCGAATACTCTAAATAGTTCAACCACGTATTGCCTACGCCGCAAACTGTCTTTATCCCATGCCAGCTTACGTGATTTGCGTACCCATTTCATCTCCGTGCTATTTCTTTCCGCCATTCATTATTTCATCTGTTTATATGTTCAATGTTTGTTGTTTCCTTGAATATGAAGACATGTTGCGGCATAAATCCTATGCAGCAGCAATATATCACACTGGGTGACAGTCCATGGTTATACGCCCTAGGCAGGATTCTGCGCCTCAAGAGACCTAAACCAAAGAATAAGGAAGCGAAAACAAGTAGGCGGAATCTGTATAAACGAGTACGACCTCGCTCAAACCAAACCACCGTTCACGAAGGTACTTCTAGCTCAGAGAACGAGATTGTTAAAAACTCCCAAGCTAGTTAACAGGCACTTCTTAGCACCCCAACACTATGGACGAGTCGGTGGTATTCAGACCTACATAGACAATAACTGTTAGTCCAGTTATTGACACCTCACACTTGAACATATGGCTAAATGAGCGCCAAACTTCGTTCATCCACCAAATTTGGATCTCGCGACTCCCATAGATGTTGAGAGTATATTCTCACCGCACTGAAAGACACAGCGCATAAGGCACCTTTGTGCTCTGGGAGTAAAATAATACACTCTCAGAGCTGACTTCCAGCTTCAGGATGAGGGCTCCTACGCTTGTGGGTGTTGTATGGGCGCATGCCATCACTGGACCGGGTATCCCGGTGACTTCGGGCGCAGTTCAGCACGACAACTATGGCTAGTCTCGATATTATCCCAACTGCGGCGACCCTTCCGTTGAAGACAACGGGCTATCATCAGACGCTGGGGCTATCGTTGACGGGACAGGCGGTCGGGGCGGGAGCGAAAACTGTCCGTGGAGGACGCATGGGCTATAGCCAAAGTTGCAGTCGATGGAAAGTCCAATCACTTAACATCGTGGTCAGCCTCGCACTAGCACTTCCTGGCGACATCTTAAACATGCTCAATGGGCGTCTGAAGCTTCAGCTTAACTCGATCGCCGATAAGAACACCCCGTGATGGAAACAAGCATTTATTGCACGCATTCGCCCATTAGCAGAGGCACAAGGCACACTTCACCGAGCAAATGGAGGAGACCCGGCGTACGTTCCCACAGTGACTCTTTATTCGAGATTTCGCAGCCACAGAGTGGTAATAATGCTTTGATATCGACAGATGCGCGCAAAGTCTTTGCATGTAGCGGCTTCATGGTAACATTTTACTGCACAAAAGTTCTTGATATTATCCTCTCACGGGGATATTAGGCGTGGACTTCTCTGCCATGATGGAGCCATATATGTCCCCGGACTGACACCGAAAAGGTGTGTGCGGACCTTGATAGTGTCTGCTTGGTGTGGATGATTTGCTAGGATCGAGGGGCTTTTGCTGGTCGCCGTCGCAGAACGATGGATTTTCAGCAAAGACCTGCACGAGAGAGACCAATTGCAGGCTAAGCCCATAATCAGTGACAAGCAGTTTGGGTCTTTTTGGATGAGTGGACGATGTGGATACGATATCTGTGTAATTATAATTGATAGTCAAAAAATACAACAAATAACTAATGTGACAACCAGTCAGCAATGGCCTAACCAGATCCCTGGTGCCTAGAATTGAGCTTGAATGAGATATGCTCAAAGAGTGGATCACTTCGCCATGTAGGGCTGTGATGTCGCAATCTTGTGATCTTCGTGTCGGGATTTTAAATACCACTTCTTCTCAAGACTCAACCCGAGGTCTGGTGTTGAGAGTTTATCACGTGGCAGAACCTGGCATCCTCGTCAAAACTCCTACTCATTCCTCGCAGTGTCGTAACTAGGAACAGATCCTGAAACAGCTGAATGTCTGATTACCTGATGATCAAGGCTAACCTGAATAGTCTTTTAACCCCGAGCACAGGAAGCGGCCCTGATCGCTCCCTAGACGATCGGGCCTGACTCACAATGTGAGTAGCGGAAAAACTCGTCAGACTGTCCGACCGGTCATCCCCTACAATCTATACGTACTCAAAGCTCCGGAGCGTCTTGAGTTAGAAATCCGCAACAAACGATGATCCGATCGCCACGTTATTTTAAAGAATTACACCCCTGATCCGGAGGGCTGATTGCAAGTCTGTCATTTGCCAATGGGACAACAGGCCGGACGGTACGGTTCGCCTCGTATAATGTGGACACTTCCACGAGGCCTTCGAGACCATCCAGAGGAAGGCTTAACTCGAGCCATGCGTGCAGACCATAAAATCAAGTTCCAGATCTGGGATAACGAGACCAATTATCTGACTCCGATGGC
The DNA here is from genome assembly GCF_000011425.1 of Aspergillus nidulans FGSC A4. Taxonomy (NCBI): domain Eukaryota; kingdom Fungi; phylum Ascomycota; class Eurotiomycetes; order Eurotiales; family Aspergillaceae; genus Aspergillus; species Aspergillus nidulans. Next base: position 1,546,269 of record NC_066258.1, on the reverse strand, counting down.
TCCGAATTCGCAGACGAGTCTCAATGGTGGAGATCGCGCACGCTACTACTCAAGAGTACGTATGCTCGGCACAATGTCGGTTTTCCGTCATCTTTGCCTACTTGTTTTTCATTTTCTTGATGCCAACCAGGCGAGCTGGCGAGAACCGCCACATTTTGCCTCTATCGGGTTGCTGGGCGAATGAAGTTGCGCCTGCAAAACATCAATCACTGCAAACTGAATACGAGATTCAATAGAGGTGCCTCGTTTAAGTTGTCAGCTTGTCAGCTCCACCTGGGGCGGTGCCAAGAGCGTCCGCCCCGTTCGATCGTCAGCTCCCATATCAGCGCTTGCGTTGTCACTGGCCGTTTTTTTTTCCATGCGGAGATTGGCGCTGCGACTCTTGCGACTGCGGAGGCTTACTCCGTAGTCATTTCTCCTTTCCCGACTTCTTCGCTCTCATGATTCCTTCTTCAGAAGCAGTATTCTGTCCTTTTTGAAGAACTCAGCTAGGACGCTGAGTCTTCATTGTTATCTTGTTCAAATCTCGGTTCTGGGGTCGGTGCTGGTGAGACAACAGTCTTAAAAACTTAGTTGTCCGCGGTATACCGAGTAATCTTGTTCGTGTCTTTCTGTCCATTTTCACTTAGGAAGGACCCTTCCTGGCCGCTCATTCAATATGCTCTTCTCTGCGATTTTGTTGTCTCTGACTTTTGGCCGCGTCTTCGCGGATGCTGGGGACGACGATGATTTGATGTCTTTCGTTACGGTATGAATTGCGGTCGTGTCAGCGCATCAGCTGCTAACTTCTTCCAGCTCCCGAAAGTACGAGCATTAAAGTTCGAAATTTCCTACCACGACCGTCAGGCTGTAGCCCCGGGGTACTGGTTCGTTGCACCCTACGGAATCATTGAGCCGGAAGTTCCTACCAAGCAATGGATGCCATACCAAGTAGGACCGTACATCTATGATGGAGACGGAGTATGTACCAACGGTCCAAGGCCTAAGTCTAAGCTGATGTTGTAGGTTCTTGTCTGGGCCGGATCACCCATGTTTGATAACCGGAATACTTTCGACTTCAAAGCGGCTAACAACATTGACGGTGAATCTCATCTTTCATTTATCTTGCAGCATCAGTACCACGATGACGGTACGGACAAGGGCTACGGGTACATTTTGGACCAGCACTACGAGCAGGAGTATAAAGTTGGTGTTGTTAACGACCTAAGTGCGTTCAATATGCACGAATTTAATGTTCTCGATGGAGGAAAGACTGCTCTTGCTTGCTTGTACAAGTCCGAGTACTCGGATTTATCCGCACTTGGTCGCCCTCAGGATTTTAGCTGGATCATTGCCGGTGGGCTGCTTGAGCTTGATACAGAGACGGGTGAGGTTTTGTTTGAATGGAGCTCTTTGAATAACGTCCTCGTCGACGAGTCCGTAAAAGTCTCGACGGATTCGTACCCTTCTGACCGGCCAGGCTGGGATTACATCCACGTTAACTCAGCCGATAAGAACTCGGTAGGAGATTACCTTCTATCGGCACGATTCGCCAACACAATCTATTACATCTCCAAGGAGGGTGAGATTGTCTGGCGGCTGGGCGGGAAGTTCAACGACTTCGACATGGATTTCACCTTTTCCAAGCAACATCATGCGCGATTCATCGAATCCAACGGGACACATCACGTCATCTCTTTCTTGAACAACGCCTCTGACGAATTGGAGGCGGAGGAGGACGTCTCATCTGCTCTCTACGTGCAGCTCGACACTACTGTTTCCCCCATGACCGCGAGGGTTATCAAGCGCATCAATAGACCCGACGGTGGCCTCACTCGACTGCGTGGTAATGTGCAGACTCTGCCAAATGGCAACACCTTCGTCGGCTGGAGTGAGCGCGGCTACCACAGCGAGCATGACCCGGACGGCAAGCTTCTGATGGAGGCTAAATTCGTCTCCACGCGCCTCTCATCGTACCGATCCTACAAATACCCTTTTACCGGACGCCCAAATACACCACCAGATGTTGTTGCATCTGTGTACGGCACGGAACCCGCGGACCTGACCACTATCTTCCATGTCAGCTGGAACGGGGCGACGGACATTGCTTCATGGCAGTTTTACGCACGGTCTTCAGAAGACGGCCTACCAGTGCCGGTTGGTAGCACGGTCAAGACTGACTTTGAGACAATGTACATTGCCGATGGATACCTGGACTGGGTGTCCGTGGAAGCTTTGGACAAGGAGGGGAACATTCTAGGCAAATCTGAGGTTCAGCGGACACAGACACCCAGTAATTGGCGACTCGCCGGGTTCCAGGGCGAGGAGCAGCCAACTCCAGATGATCCTGCAATCCTGTATTCGACAAAAGAAGAAAAACCGGATGTGGGAGAGGAAGAGGAAGAGGAAGGGAAAGAGGAAGACATGGCAGATATGGATATGGATATGGATATGGAATCAGAAGTTGACCCCAACGAAGCAGCTAAAGCAGCAGTCCAGGCGTACGAAATGATCCGCGGCGTGGGAGGACTCCTGATCTTCATTTTGGTCACATGTTCCCTGGGTGGGGTCCTGGCTGCTATATACTACTGCCTTCGACGACGTCGCACCAGGTCTTACCACGAAATTCCTTTGGACGAGGCAGAGCGCCAGCCTATGGCCTCAACATAGGATGTTTGACTACAATCCCTTCTTGTATTATGAATTATGTACATAACACCTCAATAATTAGACGATTTTTCTTCACGGTCGACCATCGCACATGTTAACCTCTAGTCGAAAACCAACTTAAGCACCTTACCGGCCTTCATGGGTCCAGCTAACCTTTCCGAAAGCCTCTTGTCTTCTTTTGCATCAAAACCAGATTCGTCATCTCCTTCTCGAACTGCAGCCCTCTGGTTTTCCACTCGCGGTTTTGCCTAAAACAAGAAGCAGCAGGGATCACGACTCGCCAATCTCCGACTCAATAGGTGCATTGAAAATCGTCAAGTCCACATGAACCACGCCCAAGGCTTTCAAGGTCAACGATATCCTTTCGCACAGCGAGTACCAGTTTGTCGCTCCGTAACAGGACTTCGGGGCGCTGCATCAAGCTCGGCTCGTTGTACATGGTGTGAAGAAGCTCCACGGGCTTAATGACTGCCTGCGCGCGTTTGCAGAATCTGTATACAAAAGATTTTTGGCACACTCCGACAACGCTAGTACGAACTGAGTGCAGTCATACAACAGGCAGACGTTTCTATATCAGCGTGGACACGAAAGGTATAGAGAGCTAGGTTTGCATCTTGCCACTCTCGTATGATGGGCTCTCTAGTATCTGCGTCTCAGAGTTTCGAGATGCGAGGAGTCTGTGGGTGAAATTATAGTGGTTGCGGGTGGTCTAATCCACATATGGGCTGATTTGACTGGCTGAGTGTCAAATATATAGCTACATACATATCATGTTACGGATCCTACCCGGAAGGCACCCCAGCTTGGCTCAGCGTTTCTACATCCCAACTCTCAATTGAAGCAAGGTTCTCTTAGATACTAGATGGGAAATGTGCGAAATGAAGCGAGGGGGAAACATGCGCTTTGTTGTGTTTTATTGGCTCTGTTTATATATCTACTAACGTAACTATAGCACTAGCCACAAGGGGAGCACCGTTTCGTTACGGCACCAGCCACATCTGTATTATTAGTATATTGGTACTCAACCAAGCAGAGCTTCAATAATCTCAACCCTTCCCTATCCTGTGCCACGCAACCCATAATAATGCTCCTGTCGATCCGCCGCCCCTTTTCAACCTCACGTCCCCCACGGCCCTCTGTTCCCCCATCCACCTCGGCGTCACAGTTCAAGATCGTGCCTTTTCTAGTCATCTTTGCTATCGGCACAGCATCATTCGGCGCCCTCGCGAAGTCCCGAGCCGCTGAAAAGCAAGCCCGAAACACCACCCAATAATTTCCGTTCACCGAAGCACCCCGCCACAAGCTACTTAGTACCTACGCTCCAGTCTCAATAACGCACTGCAACATTTTAAAATTTACTGAAACAAATATTGAGAATTGAAAAATGTCCTCCGACCAAAAGACACCCCGCTTCTCCCCTGCCAAAACAACCGTCGTCTTCCTCCTAGGCGGACCCGGCTCAGGCAAAGGAACCCAATCCGCCAACCTCGTCCGCGACTATGGTTTCGTCCATCTCTCGGCAGGCGACCTCCTCCGCGCTGAGCAAATTCGGCCTGAATCCGAATACGGCGCTCTGATCAAGAATTACATCACGGAGGGCAAGATCGTACCCATGGAAATCACCGTCGCACTGCTCTCGAACGCGATGGCTGCGGAGCTCGACGCGAACAAGGACAAGTATGCGAGCGCGAAACCACGCTTCCTTATTGATGGATTTCCGCGAAAGCTCGACCAGGCGGTATTCTTTGAGGAGACGGTTTGCCCGTCGGAGTTCACACTGTTCTTGGATTGCCCGGAGGAGGTCATGGAGAAGAGGCTTTTGAAGAGGGGGGAGACGAGTGGACGGGATGATGACAATGCTGAGTCGATTCGAAAGCGGTTCCGTACGTTTGTGGAGACCAGTATGCCTGTTGTGACGGAGTTTGAGAAGCAGGACAAGGTGATTAGTGTTGCTGCGACGGGGACAGTTGAGGAGGTTTATGAGCGAATTCAGGCTGGCTTTGAGAAGCGCGGGGTGAAGCCTTCTTCTTAAGTTGCAGTCTACTGGGGAAGCTGACTAGGCGGACATGTATGAACGCGGAATAGAAAGAGGTTATAGATTCTTGTGGTGGATATAAATATGAACTGTGCTGTTGGAACTTCGAATCCGGTGTTTATTCAGCAAATCTAGAACCAATGAACTTGAATAGTCATTACATTTTATCTCATCAGTTTTTTGTTTGTTGCGTCTACTCCGCGGCAGCTATCTCCTGAGGAGCACGTCGACGCTCAGACGGTCCCTTGTTATTCTTATCTCCCTTCTCACCCTCTGCAGCAGCCGCAGCCGCAGCAGCAGCAGCTTCCCGTACAAATCGCTCACGCTCGCTGCGAATGACACCAAGGACGTTCTCCAGGCTTCGTCGCCACACCATAAGACGACCCTGGACTTCGGCCCACTGCTTCTCACCGAACACACGGTAGGTGGCACGATGGACCAAAAACTCAGAACGCAATTGAGAAAGCTTGCCCTCAACCAGACCAGCACGGATGGTGTCAATGACCCACTTTTCAACTTCCTCCTGCGGCACGCGAAGGGCGGACGCAATAGTCTCGTATGACAGAGAGCGCGCGGACGGACCTGTTGTGGTTGTGGCGGCCGCGGCAAGAGATGCCAGAGTGAGTAGACGGATCTTGGTCTGCAGAGCTTCGGCATGGGGGGCCAAGGCGTTGTCAGGGAGGATGTTTTCGACAGGGGTGGCGGAGATGAAATCCTCGTAGGCATCAAGGGTATCAGCGGTGAAAATCTCAAGCAGCTCGAAGAGGGGTGCGTCGCTAGATCGCAAGGCCTGAACGGCATCGGCGGCGGTTAACGGGGTGAAGTCGAAGACGGCCGGGTGGGTGAGCGCTGAGGTCAGAGCACGCACGGCAAGGTCGCGTGCTGCAGGGGATGAGGCTTCGGCCGGAGGAATGGTCTGGAGAGCATCGACAACGTGAGTCTGAGCCCAATCGAGGTCGCCGGCCGCCTGGGCGGCGTCAGCGATGGCCAGATGCAGACGGCGGGCCTCCTCATCGTCAAGTTCCCAGGTGGAGCGCCAGTTGGGCAGCTGTGCAGTCAACTGGGGCTTCAGAGCATCAAAAGCCGCAGAGGAGCCAGACTGGCGGATCACGGTGACAATGGCCAAGAGAACGTGGAATCGGCTGGAGTCGGTAGGGGCGAGTGTGTTGAAGATGGTGGACAGGATGGCGATGGAAAGAGAGGCACCGAACTGAGGAGAGGAGGGGATGGGCTTGGCGAGGTATGAGCAGATGCGAGAGAGGAACATGTCAGGGTCGGAGGCCTGCTGGACGAGGTGGATCAGGAGGTTGTAAGCGGGTGTAATCTCTGGCTCAAAACAATCAGTATGCAATCCGATTCCAGCAATTTCATATAGTGACGGGCGCACCCTTCTCCGGCGCCGTGTTGAGCACAGTGGCGGCCGAGACCAGCTTCTTCAGCACCTCATCCCGCTTGCTCTGATCAAGCTGGGTATCATTCTGTTCCTGCTCGCGGAGGGGTTGCAGCAGCGGGGCGACCTCGGTCTGAACGGTGGTATCGTCGGGCTTGTTGAGGGCATCGAGGTACGCAGCAAATTCCTCGGCGAGTTCGGAGAAGGAACCCTCGATCAGGAGGGTGGTTGAAGGAGCGGGCATGGCGGGTGATGGGATGGAGAGAGAGGTAGGAAGGCAGAGGTGAAGTCTGGTGCAGTTGAGATGATTTGATTTTGGCGGTGGAGAAATTTCTGTGGGATGACTTCTTGGCACCGCCCATGGCTATAAGGCGAGATCTACACTCTGCCTACGACTTATTTTATTTACCACCTTGGAACCGGGACTTGCTCAAAAAAAATTACATTATACTCATAATCATCATAATGTTCAATAGCCAGCCATCCCCTTTCACACAAAAGACTCATTTACGACTAGTCTACAGGAGCGCGAACGCGGCTACCATCACGGTCGCGAACCCAGCCAATCCATAGTTCTGCATCAAGCGCATCGCCCCATCGGTCTCACTCGGGCTGTCGCTGGAGTCGGTGGCCGTTGCCTCGGTGTTGCTCGAGTCGCCGGTCGCGGTGCTAGTCTCAGAAGTCACTGTGGTTGAGGTGGTAGTAGTGGTCGAAGTGGTGGTGGAAGCAGAAGCATTGAGGCTTCCACAGCTGTTCAAACCCTCCTTGCACACCTCGTCGCCATCCTGGGTAGTCGATTGCTGGATGCACTGCGCGTACTCTTCCTGGCAGACAAAGAAAGGAATCGTGCCCTGATAGAGTCCTACATTGGCGTCGGTGCCGTTGGAGCAAGTGCAGGTGAAATCAAGGGTGTCCTACAGAGTAAAATTTAGCGAGTGGATAACTTTACCGAGGATTTTAGATTCGGACCTGATCACAGCGGTTGTCAGTGGCAACACCACCGCAAATCTTGGGACAGTTGTTGCGCTCCGCGAGACACCAGTTTGCTACAGAAATTAGCAGGTTCCTTGACAGCCGACGAAGAATTAGCTATACCTCTGGTGGTTGAGTCGACCTTGTTCAGATCAAAGCCAGCGGGGAGGGTCCAGTTGGAGCTGGACTGGGCAGCGATGGGCGCGATGAGCGCAAGGAAGATCGGAGTGTAGATCATCTTGAGCAGCAAACACAGTCGATAGAATGCTGTCGTAATCGTAAGAGATGATGGATTATGAAGATTATTTCTGCCTGCAGAAAGAATTGGAATTTGGGATTAATTGTACGACCGAAGGAGAATCCGGAATGAAGGCGACCAAGGGGCAGGGCGTCAAATAAATAGTCTGGAATCTGGTGAGCGTATCCAAGGCAGGAACGGAATCCGGCAGCGACTAGAGTAAACAAGCTAGCCGGCTTTAAGTACTAAGGTCCATCTGGTTTAAGCTACTTAATTCCCCAATTATGCGGCCGGTCTGCGGAGTCCTCTGCATTATTATTTATTACCAGTACTATCACAGACAAGATAAGAACGGTTCTTCATAGAATGTCGTAGCCGAGGTCACTTTCAATCTCCACCCATTCCGCCGCTCCAACCAGTACATTTAGCTGCTCGTAGTCAAACACTTAAAAGACCTCAATAATCTCAGAGAAATTGCAGAACTGGGATAGATAAGAGAAGACCAAAAAAAAAAAAATAATAAAGGGAAAAAGAAAAAATGCCCACCAATCACGTTCCGCCACCCCAATATACTCCGATCTCAACATACTCCCGCCTCCCCAAACCAGCCACCGGCGAAGACGGCTTCTTTTCTGAAACCCTTTCATCTGCAACCACCATCCCAACCGTGCACACATTCAAACTCGAGCATCTGCAACCAAATCTCCCCTCCCAGCCTCCCTCATGGCCGTCGCCCACCACTCCCCCGGATTTGATCCCCGTTCCCGGCGCTGATCTGATCATGCGGCTTGAACTTGCTACTCCCGGGGTTTGCGGCCACCCGGCCACCGCGCACGGGGGCGTTCTGGCTACGGTGATTGACGAAGCTATGAGCTTAGGTGTTACACTTTATGCGCCGGAGGCGGGGGAGCAATATGATCCCACTGCTGTGGGTACCGCTTCTGCTACTAGAGGTGTGCCTGGCGGCCGGATCCGCTCTAAGATGTTTACATCGCAATTGGATATTCGATATAAGAGGCCAGTTTCGGTGCCCGGCGAGATCGAGGTCAGAGTCCAGGTGCTTGCAAAGCAGGGAAGGAAGTTGTGGGTGAAGGCGCAAGTTGTTCAGAACGGACAGATAATGGTGGATGCGATGGCATTTTGGTTGCTGACTTTGGCCAAGAGTGTCTTATGATATATACTTACCTTTTGTATATATGTATGCTGTACCTGTATAGAATAGAGTTCATAGACTATCTACAACCGGGCTCGCTTCCCAATGTTCCGACTGGCACTCACGACCAGCCCGATTTGAGTGCTCAGCGCCACAATCTCTCCCTTTGCGTCCAAAATCGTGACGTCCAAATCCGTCCTCCCGTCTCGCACCTCCTTCGTGACGACCCGGCTATACAGCCATTCCTCGCCCGCCGGCGGCAGTCTCTTCTTGAAATCAATACTCAGCGACACGGTCGGGAACCAGTACTTGGCTGTCGGCCCAGCTCCCCCAGTCGCAGAGCCCGACTCTCTTCCATCAGCCATCGTGTCAAACCCATCCAGCGCCATGGGGAACATGTCCGTGAGGAACACAACGGCTTCATTGCTCCATCTTGTTAGTTGCCCCTCCGGCTTCAGCCTCGCCCATTGATCCACAATCCCGTTCTTGCGCTTCTTCAGCGCCGGATCAATACCGTATAGCTCAACCTGCGTCGTGGCCTTGCGGAACTGAGCAAATGGCGGGTCTTGCCTGGCCCAGGCTTCGTCCCGGCCTGTCTTGGATAGCCGGTCGAAGTCGACGCCGCCGTCACTTCGGCTTCCGCTCACGGGTTTCGGGTGAAGTTCCCAATTTGTTTTTGCTGATACTCCGACCTCTGAGCTCGCGGGGCTGACTGTGATGTACCCGGCGACTTTAACTTCCATTTCCCTTTCGTCGATTTCTGTGCCACTTTGTGCCTGATCTTTAGGCTGTAGAAGCTCAACATGCAGAGAACTAGTTCTCTTCCCAAGTTTCATGTCGTGCACACGCAGTTTTGCGGGTCCTTCAGCCGTACGTCTTAGGAAGGTCAAGTGCATTGAAATGGGGGTTGCCGGCTCGCCCTTATACAGGTTGGGATGGGCCGTCGCAAAGTGCACGAGGGCGAGGCGGTAGAGAACCGCGCTCGTGTAGCCGCCATGAGGTACTATCAATTATTATCAACTGCTGCGGCGACAAAAAACACGAGTAAGGGGTATTGGTGCGGGGGAGGGTACCTGTGCCGATACAGAAAGATTTCTGGAGAAATGCGGAGTAGCGGTTATGGCCGAGGGGTGTTACGCGGATGGCCTCTTCAAACTGGGCGCCATGGGCGGTTCCTGAATCCATCTGGAATCAGGGAATTATCGTTATGTCACAAATGGATGGTGTGGGAATAGTAATGGAAAGGAGATGCTTCATTAAATCATGATCTTAACAGACTAATCTACCTCGGCTCGTCTGCTGCCGAACTCTGCTTCACTCGGTTACCACCTCACTTGCTTATTTTACCAACACGAGTTCATGGCTCTAATGAATATACATAAAGATGCTATTATCGATATTTGTAGGCAATCACAATGTGTTCTAAGTGGTCTACAACACAACACCTTGATTAGCCGATGTTTTCGCCAGTCTCTCTAGAGATGTCAAAACTCCTAGACTCAGTTAGCATATGATTAAGTCGCAAACCCGATGAAATAGGAACATACCAGCAACTCCCTGAGTCAAAGTAGCCCGCGCTTCGGTACTTCTCGAGCCCAGCGTGACTGTCATGGCGTAGCTGACCGCGTGTGCGCTCTCTAACTTGTTCGCCCACCGGAAAACCGGCTCGTCGTCACGACTGTCGCCAATAGCGAGCAGGAAGTCGGGGCGACCGGCGTCATTTTCCTGCTTAAGACAAGACCGCCAGGCCAATTCCGCTGCTGAAGCCTTGTTCGTGCTGGTTGCTTCCACTACCAACACCCCGTCGACCAGAATAGCGTGCACGCCTTGATTAGCGCATGCGTCGTTAATGTGGTCCGCGCATTCGGAAGCCAGACGGCAAGCCGCTGCGTGATCCTCTGCTGCTTCATAGTGGAAGACTAGAGAACAATGACGCTGTTCAATCCAGCTTCCTTCCGCGCGCTGCCTGTAATACTCAAGCATCTGCCTCACAGCAGTCTTCCAGGCGTCGGTCTGGTCTTGGTTCGTAAGCTTCGACCACGTTTCCGAGTACGGCTCGCGAATAAAGCATCCATTCTCTGCGATGAGGCCTAGTCCAGACACCAGTCGGAAGAGACGCTCCAGCTCCTCGGGCATCCGCGCACTCATAACATACACCACATTTCTCGGATCCTCGGTCAGGTCGGCCAGCGTCGTGATGGCCCTTTGGGGGGTGGTGACGATGATGCTCTTCGGAGAACCCCAGGATGCCAGTGTACCTTCATAGTCTAAAATTATGAGCCGTCGCTTTGCCTGCCGGTACCTGTCTTCAAGCTTGTTCATAGGGAGTCTGGGAACAGCCATGATCTCACGGGACGACTGTTCATGCCAGACCCTACTTAACGTCTCACTGAACGACTTCACCCAGTTTGAAGTTGAATTCTGCAGCACTGCCTCATGAAGCTGTGTCCATACCTGCTGACGTTTCTCTTCACTGCGCGAGAGAGCTGTGTGGATTGCGTCTGCACACTGGTGGTAGTCCCAAGGGTTGACGAGTAGGGCATGGTTGCCGAATACCGATGCGCTACCGGTGAATTCGCTGAGAATAAGTGATCCGTATCTTTGGGCGCCGTATTTTCCATCCTGACAGTAAACAAACTCATGGCTCGTAAGATTCATACCTTCACGTAGACTAGTAATCATCATCGCATCTGCTACAGAAATCAAAGCGAGGTATTGCGGGAAGGCAAGGTCCTGCTTCAAGAATACCAGAGGTTGGTGTGCAAGCGTCGAGTGCGTAGAATTGATCCGCATGACAATGTCGGAAATCATGGCCTCCAGCTCCGGCTGTTCCGTCGTGCTTGTAGCCACCTGAATCAATACCACCTTTTCGCGCCACTCGGGGTGAGTGTTGAGAAAGAGCTCATAGCTGAGTAACTTCTGCCGGATGCCGCGCACCTGGTCAATCTTGTCGCGAGCCACAATGAGCCTCTTTCCTGCATAACGATCGGAAATCGTCTTGATCCACTGCTCGACATCTGCCGCTTTACGGCGCTTATCCCAAGAGAGGGGGTCGATACCGATTGGGAACTTTCTCACGTTCACAAATCGGTCCTCCAGCTGAAGCCCGTCATTCGTAGCTTCAACACTGAGGATACGGCTGCATGTCTGCAGGAAATGGCGACAATATTCTTCCGTCTGGAAGCCGACGAGGTTCGCCCCAAGCATACCCTCAAGGAGCTCCTTGCGTGGTGCGAGGCACCGGAACACCTCAGAGGACGGGAAAGCAACATGAAGGAAAAAGCCGATCTGCGCGTCGGGGAGAAGTTTCCGTAGCATCGCCGGCACAAGGAGCAAGTGATAGTCTTGGACCCATATGGTATCGCCCCGCCTCCAGTTTCGGGCAATTCGCTCCGCAAAGACCTGGTTGAGCTTCACATAGTAAACCCACGAATGGTCCTCATATGCCTTGCTCTTCGGGTTATCAGGGATTTGATAATGAAACACGGGCCAGAGGATTGTCTTGCAGAAATGTGTGTAATGACCGTCGAAATCGCTGTCACTGACATCGACCATTAGACAATCGTATTCTCCCTCCAGCTTCTCGGATATCGTGGCTTTTGTTGACTCCGTCAAGGCATCAGTCGGCATACCCAGCGTACCAACCCAAACCTTGTCTTCAAGCTGCCCGGTCTCCGCGGCGGCGCGTACGGCGTTGCGTAAGCCGCCATTGCCCTGTTCAGCCGTTGTGATCTTCCATTCGTTCTCGGAGAATGAGGGCTTTCGGTTATGGCTACGCCCAGAGGGTTTTCTGAAGTGCTTTTTCGGCGGCACCGATGACGGGCCATCCACTTTTGGGAGGGAGTCCGTCGACAAATTCAGTGGCTCTTGGTGTCTGAGGATTGAGGGGGAAGCCAGAAACGCTGATTGTGGCTTGGGTTGGTTGAGTGCGGTCCGTACGCCCCAGGCCGGTGAATGCGCTTCACTTTCCGTCAAGTGTTCATAGTCGTAGCCATTGTCGGGGTTAGGGAACGGGTATTCAGACCGGTTTGGGTCAGCAGCCTTGTTTGGATCGGAAGTGAAGATGCGCTCATGGTCGGTGGTCGCGCCCGGAGTAAGACCAACATTGGGTGTCTTATTCCGCTTCTCAAACAAGCTGACTGCAGGGTTTGGCGTGGTTGACACGGACTCCGGAGCCTGATGCTGAGACAGAGGGCTTGAGGGAAGGGCTTGAGACTCCTCTGGAGGGCGGAAGCTGACTGTGTAGGGGAGAAACCTGGTTGCATTAGCAGGGTGGAATTCACGAGCAAGCAGATGGTGGGGGTTAGTACAGAGAAGCTATGTAGACGGTCATCTTGTGGAAAGGAGACGGCACAAGTGAAGATAGAAGAACGAAAAGGTAGGACTGGGTCAAAGACGGGTAGAGATTGTGTTCTCCCTTAAAGGTTGTAAGAGTTGTACGGAGTACAGAAAGAAATGGCGAAGAGATGATTCTAGTTTTCTGCAGTAAAAGGTCGGGCTGTCACCACTCATCAATACGTCATTGAAACGTCCAGCCCACCTCACTGGGCTAAGAAACTGGATCCAGCCGGGCTGGACCAACTTCTTCTGCCTTTTATCCTGCTTGGTAAAGAATCCATGAATAAGACGCGAAAGCATGCATCTACTCAGTCATCGACTCTTACGAAGTAATTTAGTTTGGTTCTATCTTTTTGCTATATTTTAGATGCATGCCATCATGGCGCGTCGCCGCCCGTCGCCCACCGCCTTAACCTTCCCTCCTAAACAATGCCTAATGTGAACCATCTGCTGTTTTCTCTTTTCACTTTTCAAACTTCCACTCTGTTTTCTTGTTTTTTGGGCCCTCCGTGACATCCGGGGTTACCAGAGTGGAAGGGCCCCGGATCCTGCTTGAAGCCTCGGGCACCACTGCCGCCCAGTAGGTGATACAACTCTGGACCCGAATAGACTTCGCCAGGCGATTCTAGACTCAGAGCAGGGAATGTTCCATGGAATATAGTTGGAATCACGCTGCCTACCTTAAAGCGACTCAATAGCAAAACATTTATTTATTACCACATGGCTACTGCGCACGACCAGGTGATGCTAGAAAGATCTATAACACTCCATGACCAAACATCCCGGCCCCGCCCACTCCGTACAACACACGTGCGTCAGTCGGACTCGCCAGAGACGGTTTGCCAAGAGCAAGCGCTTTGTTCATGCACCCTGCAATAATAATTGGAGATTATACAGGTAATTCGGATAAATGCAATGCCATGAGAAACCATGTAGGTAGAGACGATACTATTGTCACGGTTCGCTAGGAATAGGAAGAAATAATTATACCCAGGTAAAGCACCATACAAATGTCCGTATCCGTAGATATATAGTATACCCTTGAAGTGAAGAACAGAAACAAGAAAGACACTTTCTCCCATATACCGAGGGTTTGGGTATAAGCGAAGACGCCAATCAAAACAAGTGAAAAAAGCCCCCTTTTGCAATACAATCGTGTCATCAACGGCATCAAGATAAAAACACATGTAGAATGGATATATCATTCACAAGGCAATAAGTGGCCGCTAGAAACATATTACGCCGCGAACAGTCCCCTACAGGGGTAGTCACTAAGCATGGCGGAGCCGGCACAGTCAGATGAGTTCACCGTTGCACCGTATTTGTGGTGCCCGTCTCAACTGATGATTGTGTAACACTAGAACCAGACGTAGTCGATGCGTTCACACTCGACGATGCCACTTGTGCCCTGAGGGTGGCTACCTCCGACTTGAGTCCATTTAGTTCCTCATGAACTGAGCGAATGTACTCCCAGAGCTTTTCCTCCCGTTCCCGTTGCTGATCGAAGACGCTCGGATCGTGAGAGGTATGGACGTTATGCGTTGATGCTGCTTCGGGGATTGTCTTGGAAGTCAAAGAACCACCGTGATTACTCGAGTGGCTATGTGATGGCGTATGTTTAGCGGCGGAACCGGAAGCCTGTACGGAGCTTTGCGAGTGGAGGGAAAAACGAGGCTCAGAAGACCCCAAGCCAGGTGGCGGCGGAAGTTGAGGGGCCCCGGGCTGAGGTGGTGGAAGGCCTAAGCTCGGTGCAGTGTGGTTGGAAAGAGAAGCCTGAGAGGGGCCTGTACGATTGTATGATTGTTGAGGGAATGGATGTGAGATTCCAGCAGAGTGGGCGCGATGGTGCATTTGTAGACCGTTTTCCGGCCCGTGTCCTAATTGGTGGGAAGATAGTGCGTTCGGTGAGAGCGGTCTTGGACTTTCAGCCATGTTTGAAGGCGCAAAAGCAGAGGAGCCAGATGGCTGGTTTGTCGAGGGGAACGCCATATTGCCGGACTGAGATATGGGAGAAGGGGAGGCACTAGAACCGCCATGACTTGTAGGAGGAGGGAAAAGCCCGCCAGGCGACGGTCTGCTCGCGGCAATTGGAGGGTAAGTGCTAGGTTGACGCGCTTGATAGCTGCTTACGCTGTTTGAGCGAACGGCAGAATCCGAGGGCACATCATGCTTCTTTATGCTCGGCATGTTGTAACGTCGTTCATCATCTTCATCCATGCGTTCCGGCTCGGCGTAAACTAGCCCATCCATAGCCTCGTCGGCACCAGCAGCTGCGGCATCACCATACTCATCTTCGGGTGCGTAACTTCCCATGCTGGCCCTACGACCAGCACAGCCACCTTGGCCCTTATTATGACGCGCAAGGGCATCACCGCGAGCAAACCTGCGTCCGCACTTCGGACATATATGGGGTCGCTCACCAGTATGAAGCTTTTGGTGTCTTTTGAGGTCATGAAGTCGCCGGAAGCGTGACTGACAGGTCGTGCATACAAACGGCTTCTCTTGACTATGTGTGAGGAGGTGGCTTTTGAGGTTGTGATGTCGTGTGAACTCCGTTGCGCAATAGGGGCATCTATGCTTCTTAGCGGATGGAGACCGTTGACCAGCCTTGTGGAGGCCGGAGCTTGGTAAGCTGAGACCACGCCGGGGGTCGTTGAACGCCCCTGTAGGCATGGGGTATGAGAAAGCTTTGTTATTATTTTCTTGATGCAAGTCGCCGTCGTCTCGATGACGCGGTTGGTCACCGTCCTGAGAGACAGAATCTTCTATGGGTCCGGGGCTTGCTACAGTCGAGCTGTTTATTAAAGAAGTTCCGTTCTCAGCAGTGTTGAAAACCGGATCGCCCGCTTCACCGGGACCAGGATGAGAGTCGACCTGCATTTGGTCGGAGTGTATGGCTAGTGAGTCGCCGACAGAGCTAGACTGATGTTTCTCACTAGCGCCGAGCGCTTCGCGCGCAACCTGAGAGCTATCCTGGTCCGCATCTCTATGAGATTCGAGCTGCCGCTCCGCGGAGCCAGAGTTTGGCACTGCTGTTGTTGACATCGCCGGTAAGGAGTCTTTTGATCGCGTCACGTTTAACCCCGCGTTGGCAATGGAGGTGAGGTTCGAGTCAGGTTTAGACTGTTTTAAAAAGGTAGCAGATCCCGGGGAACTCGAGGCAATCGGGTCCGATGAGGCGGTCAAAGGGGTTGAGATGGCGACGGGCTCGTTGTTTGACTGCATCAACGCGGCCATGGGTACCGGGTCTTTCACGCTACCTCGAAACGATGGATGATGGTGGCCAAGAGCTAGATAGATCGAAGTCATGTTAGCGAGATGCAGGTCTCTTGGCAAGGAGGGATGAAGTTGGATGCGTCGGGGTGGGAAAACATTGACTGGGAGATGGTTTAGAGAGAACGGACCTTGGATCCAGAGGAAATTATTCTCAAGAAAGGAAAGAGTGCAAAGGCAAAGCGATGGGGAAGATGCCTCAAGAGGCGCTGTCGCGTGGGGCGCTCACCAGTGTGGCGCAAGCTGGGAGGTTCAGCCTCGCAGTATTATTAGAACAAATTCGGGCCAGGAACAAGACGATGCACCCCGCGGAAGCGTCAGGATACTGAATCAGCTTCACCAAGAAGATTGAAATGCTTTCTTTTCCTCTCGTATAGAGCTTGTCACCTTGTTATAGATTCAACCCATCGGGTGGGAAAGCTTTGATGCCCGTAGCGGAAACGCAGCGAGATCGGGATGCTCAGCTAGGCTGCACTGCAGGTAGAAGTTGCGACGGGCGATCCTTAGTAGACTGAGCCCACAAGTCTCCGTCTCTAGAAAACAATCAACGAGTAAGTAACGTATTGCGAACAGACTCCGAAGCTTGTTATAAAGCAGGTACGGAGACGATCGGCCGTGTTGACGGGCGACTATGCGTGCTTGGAGAACAGGAGGCTCTCAAGAAACGGGGTCGAGACAAACAGGGAGAATTACGAACTTACAGTATCCCAAAGGAGGTAATCGGCGCACTAGTACGAACAGAGATTGGGACTGATGGTAAGCAGCGAGGCATAGATTGGTGACAGCAGTATTCCGTATATGTCAAGATCAAGTGAAGAACGGAACGGACTGTTTGGGTCGAGGCAGGATAGGTCTGCAGATGATGGCGTTTCTGAGAGGTGCAAGGTTCGGAACGAGGGGGTGTGGAGAAGAAAAGAAAAAGGGGAAAATGGCATATAGCAGGCTGGGTTAAAAATTGAAATTGGATGCACTGGCAGAGCCAGAATCACACGTAACAGGTCAACAGTTGCGCGAAAAAAGAGGAGGAAGTTGGAAGAAGAGCGGCTGGAGTGACGATGGATCATGGCCGAGAAGCGGCTCTTAGTACAACTGTCCGCCAAAAGCCCCCGGCCTAGTGTAAATTACGGTATGAACTCCCACCAGGCCCAGCACTTTGTAAATAGAGATTCATCTTCATCTCTTGTACTCCATACGCAAGCCGCTCAATTACAAAATGTTTGATTCAACCCTTGATACATATGTAAAAGGCGCCGCGGTTGTGTCGCATTTAAACGATCAGCTCCCGGATGACTGACTTTTTCTCCCAGTCTCAGCTTCAGCTTCAGTCAAACACTCAGGTCATGAAAAAGGTGAGGACCTGAACAAGGCAGCATCTCAATACAAACATTCCCTTTAGATGGGCAGACGTAGGTCGGCCAAGATATAGACCATGCCGGGATGAGCCACCCCAGTGGGACAAAAGGCCCTGTACGACAGCGGGCAATCAATGTACTCTGTACAGACGCTCCTCCAAAACAGGCAAAGCATGGGGCGGTGTACCCATGCTGGAACCTAATCTGAGCCTGCGAGCTTTTGAGCCTGTCAGCCCGTCAGGCCACCGCTCAGGTTTTGCAGACTTGCGATGAATGAGAGAAAGTGGCTTAGACGGTGCCTGGAGGCTGTGTCAGTTATTTAGACTCAGATTCAAGCACCCCCCAGATATTGATTGGATCCGGAATATATCTCTGCTTGTTAAAGGTCTTCCTTCTAAGCCACTCGATTAAGAAATTACTGTGCCTTGACTCCCTAGGTATAGCTGTCTACCAAGGCTGCAGGGACTGGACTGCTGTGCTCTGTATGCTAAAAGTCTTCTTGATACGCCTTGGTTGGCTCCTTGGCTTGTCCACGCTCAAAGTCATCAAGAAAACCAGCTGAGGACAAGTTGCTTGTCAGCATACGCAACTCACTGCTATTGCAGTGCAATTAATCGCTGTCGGTCTTCAAGCCTTTCTGAGCCACGGAGGCTTTTGTAAGTGATTTGGCTGTTTCACTATCATTCGTGAAATATACCTATAATTCTCCGACACATCAGCCGACAAATATTCTATCTATAGAATAGATAGATTTTGTGAAGTATGTTGAGTATCTTGTTGATCTACAACATATTTTTATTGTTATTGAGTAGGCCAAGTTTGTGATAACTCATCTCTACGCATGAACAAAGCGCGAGCTTGATTGCCTCGCGGGTCCCTGCAGGATACCGTAGTGGCCTGAGGTGTCAACATCGCAGTCTCCCAAGAGTCCGATAGATCAACTGACAACATCCAAGTGCACGCATCTCTCAAGACCCTTCGGATCTTATCTTCAATTGATCCCGTCTCTGCCCGCTCGCATTTGATATTTCCCAGGTCAGAGTCTATCTTTAGATTCCATTCCAGCTCTGGACCTGCATCTCGGGAAACCAAGAATAACAATCGGCCAATTCCCCTCCCCACGATGGCCAGCGGTTCTGCACGTCGTATGGTTGGCTGGCTCCCAGGCGATCACCCCCGGCGCTAAGCAAAGGCACCAAGCAACACAATTCACGGCGTTCATTTGCTGCTCGGGTGACAGCCATGCATTTAGAGCGTGCGGACTGAGAGGTTAATCGGCTTCTTTGGCAGATGGAGTCTGGTTGACTCAACTCAACTTGCGGAAATCCCCACTGTGATAGACCAGGGCTGCTGCTCTAGTGATGTGCCGGCCACCCAGTCACAACCCTGCATGATCACCTCTAGCAGCCAGTCTGACCGTCTGGCCGCATTCCTGGCCAGATGTCGGCTTCGACATTGCCCAATCATCGACTCTGTCGTGGTTTCTCTGCATATTGCTGGGCGCTTACTTTCAATCTCACGGCCGATGGGATGTTGGTCCAGATGAAGGCCCCTCCCCACCCGCTGCTGGGAGCATGGCTGCCGTCCATCATAGATAATTGCTGCAATCACGCCGCTCCCAGACTCCTGTTGCTTCTCCGTCTCTCCTCTTGCATTCAACGCAACATTCCTTCTGGGTTTGACCACTGGTCTGCATCTTGGTACAGGCAGCGCAGGGTTCGCCGCTCTTCCTTCCAAGGTCTACAATCCCAGGCCAGTTATAGTAATACATATAGCTAGAGGTCTACTTCGAGCAAGGTCGGTGACCAAGATGTCTCCTCTCGAGTCTAAGCTGACGACGCCGTAGCGCCCCTCGCTCAGATCGCTAGCTCAATTGTCTGTGGTGCGAAGAAAAGGTGCGTCAAGGCTAGGCACCTAGAGAACCGTCTCTTCCAATGTATCTCGTCGTGACCTTTTTTTACCCTCAC
This sequence comes from Aspergillus nidulans FGSC A4, assembly GCF_000011425.1. Taxonomy (NCBI): domain Eukaryota; kingdom Fungi; phylum Ascomycota; class Eurotiomycetes; order Eurotiales; family Aspergillaceae; genus Aspergillus; species Aspergillus nidulans. The sequence continues at coordinate 1,526,902 of NC_066258.1, read as the reverse complement.
TGACCGTCTACTGCTAGTGTCCAAGGCTGTTGTGAAATAATCCCAGTGCGGATTTTATCCGACGACGCTGTAACGCAGCTCCATGCTCCTGCTCGCCTAAAGCGGACTTGCTCGCTCGGCTTCAGTTCTCAGCATAAGTTTCGGCTGTGCAACAATTATCAGAACAGAAGGAGCGCTAAACCAAGGCTGCGAGCTGGCTCTCGTCGTGTCTTGCTCATCTATTTGCAACCATTTTCGAATCGTGCCGTCGAACCCTAGATCCGATGTCCGTCTCAAGTGACAGCCAGAACGACTCTCCTCAAACTTACGAACCAACCTTTCCAAGGGAATTTGTCAGTAGCGAGAACCGAAGGTCAATGGCATCATCACCGCAGCCGGCGACAGTCGGCGCTCAGGACAGTTCTTCTGAATCAATGGCCGCGCCCTTGAAGAGCCCTCGATCGGCCCGATTCGCGGAAGCAACTGCAATCAATTCACCAAGTGCTGCGGAAAGTAGCAGGTCTCCATTTGCAGACCCCCCCAATCAGTCTCAGAACGCGCCTGATGTCTCTGATGTTGGTTTTGGATATGTGAACGCACAGGATCCTACACAGCATGTACCGCACCATGCTGCGCCGGCTTCTCCACTGAAGAGCGCATTAAGAGTGCCAGGGACGCCCGCACGCACCCTGAATCCTCTTAGTCCAACTTTCCGGGAAGAGTTCAATCTAGAAAAGCAAGAGAAGCAAGCAGAGAAAGCAAATGCAAAGGACTTGGTAAGTCAGATCGCGAACGCTTCCTGGTCACGTTCATCATTCATTAATACCCTTCGAATATGTTAGGCTATCAAGGTGCGCGTCAGAGTCGCCAAGATTTTCCTTCGCTTCGTCAGCTTCGGTTGTAGTCTCATCGTCCTCACCATCATAGCGACCACTCTGACCATTTTTCACGCGACCAAAAATCTGCCTCCAAGGAGCGGTACCACTCCTTGGGCCGTTGGCACAAACCCATGGCCTCAGTATCTGCTTCTCGCAACCGCAAGTTTATCGTTGCTCTCCTGTCTGGTAGTTTTCTGGACTTGGAAAAAGCGCGGATATAAACGTGCGGAGAAGGTTGCAGTCTACTACTCTATATTTTCTGTTGGCTTCTTCGGATTCACCCTCATTTTATGGGTTGTGGTCTCAGCCATTTACCAGAATTCCAAGTCCAACGGAAATAATAAGGATCTGTGGGGTTGGTCGTGCGTGACAGGAAACCTTAGGTCGACAGCATATGCATCAGATATCGACTACCCACTGTTATGCCGTCTTCAGGTGAGTCCTAACCACAGAGTCCATTTCTCGAACCATGACCTGATAGTTCGCAGGACTGGGGTCTAGTGTGCGCAGTTATCGAAATCGTTATTGAGGTCTTGGTCATTCTCATCTACGCCGTTGTCTTCTACCGATTCTGGTCCAAGCGAAAGCTCGCAAAATCCATGGATCGCCGGGACAAGGCGCGGTCGGACTTGTACCTTGCCCAGCTGCGACTTCAATCTGCCCCCAATACTCCTGGCTTCCCGCTGAGTCCCAAATCTCCCTGGGTCTCGACAACCATGCAGGATCCCTACTCCTCCGCTGAGAAGGGAGAGGCAACACCTACCCAGTTTGCTACCCCCGCCTCGCCAACTAGGCCCCAACCAACTTTCCAGCTCCAACCGCCACCCATTCGTGTGCAACACGCAACCCCAAAGTCAGAGCAAGAGGAGTTTCCTGCATCTGCTCCTACGCCATCTCCACCCCAAGAACACATGGGTGCTGCACCCGGGGAGCGGACGTACGAAGCTGTGCCGATCCCAGTCGCCTATGCCAGCCCAATGTCACCGAGCTTTCCTCAAGGAGCCCGCTAGTAGCTAGTATGTTGAGTGGCTTCTTTAGCGCTCTACAGAAACATGACCTGCAGCTCCTTATGCCCTAGGAAGGACTAAAAAACCAACCGAAGAAAAAGCCTGGTGAGAACTGCCAGGCATGGCCGGGTAACCCACTCTAGAAGTACTCTGTATTTCTGGACGGGACGGTTCTGCTCAACGTACATATTTCTTGTGACCAAAGCGTGGCGGTGGATGCCTGACTGGACTGGTCTGACCATATACTAAGATATAACTAATTTTTTATTTCTATTTCTATATTTTTTTTCTTTCACTTTCAAGCCAAATTTGTGATGAGGACTTGCTGCTACAAACCACTCCATTCACTGTTTTCTTTTCTTTGTGAAATGGCTGTGTTATGCTGATGCTGATGCCACGCTTTTGTTAAACGTATACCACTGAGCGGATTGAGATTCAGAGACAATGAGATTTATCTACTATTCTGCATTTGTACTTCTCACACTCGTTTATTTATCCGTTACGAAGATGCTGTGTCAGGTACATAGGATTCGAATGGATCAGGATGATTACCATAGTTCATTTAGTTCTGCGTCTCTTCAGTTACACTTGCTCCGAGGTCGATTGGTTAATCAACATCATACAATTTTACGTCTTGACATAACTAGTAGGTAACAGAAGAACAACAGCGTTGGATATTGAAGTTGAAGACATGATAACCCAATAAAGAAGATCAGTTAAGTCCACCAGCCACAAACTCCCGCAAATAATCTAAATCCGAGCGTGGTCCGAAACATCACAAGGCCAGGGCTAAAACCTAAAACCAATAAGACAAAAAACAAAAGTTATGTAGTAGAAATATTGGAAAGTCACTGTACATCTGTAGCTTCGGCGTGGTGTACCTGCCTCACGCGGCCATTTCATCAAGAATAGCGCTTGTATCCTTTCTCACAAAGATCTCCTCCAATTTACCTAAACCAAGGCCGCTGCTATCATCGTCGTTTTGGAGGATGAGCCCTTGTTCATTCGCCAGATGGAGTAGGCAAATGAAGCCGTATGATGTACTGATATCACGGAGCATCTCTGGAGGGTAGACTGATTTTAGCGAGTTCATTATTTCAGTGAAGCGCAAGTGCCCTTCTTTAGCAGGTTCCAGGTCCGAAGAGAGCCTTGGGCGCTTATGAATTGGGGTGGGTGTTGACGGGCCATCATCATCAGTTTCGTGCTGTTCTTTGGACGGGCTGGTCGCAGCGCTGAGTTGGGGGCCGGAATCCATAGCGGATATAAGCCGCTCACCCATTCCTTTCCACATCTCTGTTTTGAGCCGACGTACGTCAACTTTCTTGGCCACTCTGGCGTATGCAACATAGTCAGGTCGTGCTCTCCGACCACCTTGCGTTACCAACTGTGACCCAAAGCCTCCAGAGGCACTTTGGACTTGTGAGCCACCCGGTGTTGCACCCACCATATTCAGTAATGCTGCGAGCCCTGTGGCCCCACCAGCATCTCCCGCAGCTGTACCTGGAACGCCGCCGGGTGGAGGAGACAACATTTCCCTAGCGTCAGCGAATGGAAGATTGTCGTCGTCGTCAAGATCAATGCCATTGGGGAAAGCAAGGCCATCATCGTCCGCAAAGAAGTTAGCATCATACGCCCCAGGAGCTGCCTCATCATCGCCAGTCTGATCCTCAGTCTTGTGATTGGCCCAGAATGCCTCATCCATCTCCCCATTCCCTGACGTCTGTTCCTGGCGTCGCTGGGTGAAGCTCCGCGGCCCGTTTAGTTTCCTAGAGCCCATGCGTGCCTTGGGCTTGAGGAAAAGTCGAAGCAGCTGCCTCGAGTTGAAGTGTTTATCATCCGGAAGCAAGTTTCGGCCTTTTGTTTTCCACTGCGATTTGGGAAGGGATATTGCGGAGTTAGAGCTTGCTGGTAAATAGATCAATTCGGCCACAGTGGGATCGAGCGGCGCAGAAAAATCAATTTCGAATGGCTCCTTTTCCTTTCGCTGCTTTGGCGCCGTGCTGGCGGCAGTTGTAGCAGCATTTTCCTTTATTCGTCGAATCTTCCAATGCTCAGGGCCAGCCCAGTTTTTCTGCAATGCGTTATCAAAATAACTAAGAATGTTCTCATGGTCCCGGCTGCTTGGTTGGTGGTTGAGCGATATAGCATAGGCATCGTCATTGTCGAGGCTTCCGCCATCCTGAACTTCTTCACCTTCCAAGTCCACACGGTGCACCTTAAGCATAGGCTCCAAGGCGGCCTCCCGAGCCCAAGCCTCCCCTCCACCGCCGAACCCAGCATCATCACTGAGATCAAAGCCAGCCAAGCTGCCATCGTCATCAAACCCGACAGCATTATCATCATCAAGCATGATTCCTGATGCGTCATTGGATGGATGCCCGTCGTCATCGCCTTTATCCTGCCGCCAGTCTTCAGGAGCCTTCAGAAGAGGGATATCCAATGAGCCACTAGGATCACCAAGGTCGAAATTCTTTAAAGAAGGGCAAATATCTTGGGCGTCAAGTCTGTCAAGATCTGGGAAGAACTTGCTAGCCAATGGAGCGATGTCTATCTCTACACCTCCTTCGAATGAATCGTCGCGAGGTGGTTCGGTAGGTGGAGGTTGCGATGTCGATTCCGGGTCTTCGAGGGACTCTGACTGTGCTCTTGTGTCATCCCTATCTTGAGCAGTTTCCACGGCGTCATCGCTACTGTCGAATACAATACGGCCATGTCCATCGATCGATAAATGGTTTAAGAGTAGTCCTTTGGCACCACCCTCGTCAAAGTCTGCGGAAGCTTTTTTGAACAGCGGATCAACTGAGAATTCGAGCTCGAATTTCTTCAACTGGAGCGAAGAAAATGAAGGAGCGAGTGTAGCCTCGTGCGTGCGCTGAACATGGCGAATTCCGTTAGTGATACGGGCTCAAGCAATGCTGAGCTTCTAGTGGGACCGTACCTTTCTGCGTGACCTCTTGCTAGTACCCTCTTCGCCGTCCTCCTCATCGTCTTCAGCGCCCTCGCCTTCAGCCTCCGCCTCGCGTGCTTTCTTGTCCCTGCTATCTGCCAAACCGCTCAGGAGTTTCCCTGTTTCCGTGGCCACGCTATCAACTCTGCTTGTGTAGATCTTCACACATCCATCCAATGTGCAGCTAGCTTTTTGGAAGTTCACACTGTCTCCTTCCTTCAAAAGCGACATGTCGTGGAAATAATCGATCAAGGCGAAATTCCATGAGTTTGTAGCGTTAATTTTGTTATCGGTAGCCATTTTCATCCACTCTTCGAAGTTCGCTAGGATTGGTACGCGCTTCATTGGGGTAACCCCCCGCCGCCCATGAGCATCACTATCCCGATGCCGATGACCAGAACCTTGGGGCGTGGAAGGGCTCATGCTCGATCGATCATGTATGGTATACCTGCGCGGCGGCATAGGCGTTTTGACTGCGGCTTTGATTTGATCCATCTGACGGTCATGTAGAGCCTGCCGAGCCCCCATACGGGCTGCTTTCTCCTCGACATCGTCGTTCAGCGGGATTCTAACAGAAATGATTAGCGTCGCTTCCAACCTTGACTTCATTTAGCTAAAGCAAGACTATACTTTAGGGGTGAATTCTTCTGAGGAGTCGCGGCGCCGTTGGAGCGGCGGTGCTTTGAGACGCGGGGCATCTTGATAATTCCGTCGTTCCTTGGTAGCGGCACGAATAACGGAGATACCAGGGTCGACAAAGGCAGTCCTTGCGACGCGACAAAGTCTGGGATTCACTGAAAATGAGACAGAGTAATATGTAGTGCGCGATATATCAGCGGCAATCTTGCCTTGAGAGCATGGTTTTGGGGTGTTGCAGTGCGTGCGTTAAGATGAAATGCAATCGAAAAGGCGGAGATCGTCAACAAACAAGAAAGTGTGGTTCCCCTATGCCAGAGCAACTTGGCTCACGTGATTGTTCCCGACCATACTGATTGACTTAGGGGGTCGACACAGCCACGGTTGCAGGTGACTACTGCGAGTACTGCCACAGCGCCCAGTGACATCAGCATTCTCAGACAAGCAAGCAACGGCTTCCAATCATTAACCTCGAGGCTGTTTTTGCATTCCCAGCCGACTATGTACACTGTGCTCCGTACAGTGTAGGTATCCACTCCGTGCTGTGGGTTTCTGCGTTGCCTATTAGACTGAAGTCTAGAGTGGACTATTATTGCATTATTTCTACTTATCTAGCGATAGTCTTGGTATTCTTTTCTAGCTATTCTTCCCTCCACACCGGACTCGGCGCCCACGATGACCCCGTCACATCGTCCACCATGTTTGAAGAACTGACGTCTATTTTACCCAGAGCGTCGGCCCTTCGGAGGCGTCGATATTCCGTCAGGTCATTTTACTGGTCTCTTGCGATATTCACCGTCCTTGCGGCCTTCAGTTGGGGCTTGGGACGATGGAGCAGTCCCTTGGTCGCTCATGGCTTCGCAAACCCCTCGCTTATGAAACGGGAGAATGAACTAGAGGTACCTCCACCTTGTCCTAAGGTCCGACCCCAGTATGAATACTAAATAATTATTCAAAATCTCTTCAGTGCCGCTTGGTCCGCAACGCGAAAGATCAATGCGCCTTTGTCCGCTTGAACTGTCTCGATGAGGAAGACGGTTTCTTCTCGTACCTTCAATTATACTACTGCGCCCTCGCACATGCGAAGCCGCTAGCTTTTATCATTATCGTACTCTGGCTGTCACTGCTCTTCAGTACGATTGGTATTGCGGCAAGCGACTTCCTGTGTATCGACCTAAGCACCTTGGCCAGTCTACTGGGCCTGAGCGAGAGTCTGACAGGTGTTACGTTCCTTGCCTTTGGAAACGGCAGTCCTGATGTTTTTTCTACATTTGCTGCCATGCGGTCCAATAGTGGCAGCTTGGCTATTGGAGAGCTCATAGGAGCTGCAGGCTTCATAACCTCTGTGGTTGCTGGCTCGATGGCGCTGGTCCGTCCATTCAAAGTTGCCCGCAGAAGTTTTGTCCGTGATGTCGGGTATTTTGTTATTGCTATAAGTTTCAGTATGGTTCTCTTAGCGGATGGTCGCCTTCACGCTTGGGAGTCAGCTACCATGGTGGCACTTTATTTCTTCTATGTCGTGCTGGTTGTGACGTGGCACTGGTACATTGTTCGGCGCCGCCGAGTGCAAGAGAGAAATATGGCTGCTCGGTCACATTTCCATATACCGGACAACCAGGAGCTGGACATCGAAGAGATGGAAGATGATGATCCTGGAATAGCGACAGAATCAACCAGTCTTCTCCGTGGTGCGACCACCGAAGATTTCGATGCCCTGGAAAGCGCCGAAGCGCCGGCTTGGACCGACCCGGATGAGGATGATGAAACACGCAATAGACATTTTGCGGAGATTCGAAGTAACATGCGTGTATCTCGGCCCTCAGCGCCAAGGCGCAATACGCTCAATCCCATCCGGCCGAGTTTGGTCGGTGCATTGGAGTTCCAGTCTGTTTTGTCCTCCTTAAAACGGTCGAGGAGCCACAATAGAAGCCACTCAATCGGTCTTGAGAGGTACTCAGACAATTCGGAAAGCGTACAGGGCGATCGTTCACAGTTCGACAATATATCCATAGCATCTCATCCCCAAAGCAGCCGCACCCAGGGCAACAGTTTTCTGTCTCTCGATCAAGGAACTAATCGAACTCGAGCGGTCTCGGCAAACGACGCTATGGGTTTGAAATTAGACACCAATTTCTTCACCAGTGACAATGCACCGCAACCAAAATTGACTGTGAGCAGACCTTCAATCGAGGATGGATCTAACACGGAGATCTCGCATATTCTCGAGTCCCAGAATGGCACAGAGTTTACCAGGTCACCCACGTCTAGTGCATTTTCATCGCGCAGTCCAAGCCTGGGCCCAAGACCAGGGTCCAGCGTCCATAATCCTACTCTACTCGCACCACCTGATGTCTTCCAGTCCCTCAACTACTCCGAAGCGGCATCGGATTCCCGCTCCACGCCTCAAGTATCCCCAAAGGGTACTAGATATGTTACGGATGGGCAGGACAACAACTCATCAGGCGCACCCAGTCCCTTCCCCCCATTTCAAGATGTGCCTGGGTCACCATTATCCACGGCGCCAAGCATTCGTCTGCCCGCCTCATTCAGTCCAGCAGAGCCGTTACAGTACCAGGAAGATACGTTTGACAGTGGCAGTCGACTTACATCTCCGGTTAATTGGTGGCCTCGATCGCGCTCTTTACTGCGGCTGGTTGTGTCTACACTCTTCCCAACCCTGGATGGGTGGAAAGCCAAGACAATTTGGGAGAAAATTCTAGGCATTGTCGCCGCTCCTAGCGTGTTCCTTTTGACAATCACCCTCCCCGTGGTCGACCCAGTATCTCCCGAAGTTACGTCTGCTACTGTGCCTGTCATTGTGACTTCTGCAGAAGATGATCCGAGCGCAGCAACGCCTATTGTGCGCCTACCAGAGGATAGTCCACAACTCCAAGCTCACATCTCAGAGTCTGTTGCAGAGCGAACAGTAGCAGGTCAAGATAACAAATTCCAACTGGATCGGTCTCGGCAGCGCTACGACTCTGAGCTTCCCGCCGTGCAAGATCCTGCTCCAACAACACGAGAATGGTACCCGTGGCTGGTATATATTCAGCTCTTTACAGGCCCCCAATTCGTAGCCTTGATTTCTTGGTCCGCGATAGACTCAGACCTGACGGCACGCACCTTCCTGCTCCTTTCACTATGCGCCGTGGTCTTCACTCTTGTATGCCTCGGTGCTCTTCTCGTCAGTGAGCGCCGAAGCCCCAGCTCCTTAGGCCATCCGCCGACCTCGTGGCGCCCAGTTCTTGCATTTCTGGGCTTCATTGTTGCCATTTTCTGGATTGCAACCATTGCCACAGAGGTCGTCAGTCTCCTCAAGACCCTTGGCGTCATCCTCAACATCAGCGACTCTCTCCTCGGTCTCACCGTTTTTGCCGTCGGAAATTCTCTCGGCGACTTGGTCGCCAATATCACCGTTGCCCGTCTTGGTTATCCAGTCATGGCACTAAGCGCCTGCTTCGGTGGCCCCATGCTCAACATCCTTCTTGGGATCGGCCTCGGTGGGCTATATATGACCCTACACACTACGAAGGGCCATACCAGCGATGCCGCCGACATCACCTACGACATCGCCGTCTCCAAAGTCCTTGTTATCAGTGGCGCTACGCTTTTAACGACCTTGGTCGGGTTACTGATTATAATACCTTGGAATAAGTGGCGGATGGACCGCAAGATCGGTTGTGGTCTTATTATTCTGTGGTGTGTGAGCACTTTAAGCAACGTGATTGCCGAAATCGTCTCTTGAACCAATAGAGATTTTGGGGTGGATTGCCTTTTTCGCCTTTGGTTTACGATACACCTTTTGCATACGTAAAATGTAGGACACAGTTCCTTGATGACAAGTAATGAGTATTCTTCAGGAGCCTTGCATTGCAACAATTGTTTCCCTGATAATAGCGCAAGTTGGATATCCAAAGCTGTATATATAAGTGAATGCACTGCGGAAAGAACAATTCACATCCATTTTCTCGTCGAATCCTATTTTATACCGCGCTCGTGATCCCTGAATTGCAAGCCAGTCACTATTTTGCCATATTCGCGTCCGAGTATAGTTCCTACCTGACAAAGTTCAGATACCAAGGTTTCAACAACTCTACGAACCGCAATATTCTCTACAAACATCTTTGGTACTATATAGGGATGCTGAGAGTCGAAGAAACTCGTAATTTTCACATGAGCACCGGCCCATATTGCAGCTGAGTCAGAACTGCACCGGTGCAACGCGAAAGCCACGGAGTCAGGAGCTACTGACTGTCTACCGAGTACGGACTACCTAGGTAAGAGTACCACCTAGGACCGAGAACATCTGGAATTAGATTCATAGGCTCGCACTTAAGGATGACGGTTTGCAGCTCCAAGGCGCATTATCCACGTAGTCACCAGCAGCATTATCGGAAGGTAGAAAAAGTCTAGATCGAGTCTCGGAATGTTGGAGTTGTACGGAGTAGTTCTAGGCACATTATTGCGTACCTTTTTATAGTCGAAACAAATTTAGCTCGGGCTCTCCTGAAGCCTCCCTGGTTTCAAAGAAACCGTCGTCGGTGGCAAAGAGGGCGCGAGAATTTTCAATAGTGCGAATAATGTAGAGTCCTGAGAGGGAAATAAAACAGGTCGATATTCGATAGCAAGTAGCCCCTTTTTGGCGCATATTACTTTACCTAGTCACTAGCAGCCTAGTTATATCATAGCCTTTCGCAGAAATCTTCTGGGCGATACGCCGTCGACCAGGCGAATTTCCGATGGTTTCCGTCAGGGCAGCCGCCCATGATTTGGGATCTTGTAAAGAGTCAAGACTCTAGATCTCGTCTGCGCTATGCAAATCAGAAGCATTGTGGACATTGGCATTGATGTTGACGAAGATCACCTGATGGTCTTAGGATGTGGAGAAGGGCTGCAAAGATTTTTGAATTTTTATGTCACATTGCCTATCACCGACCTAAAATTGATGGAATATTATTATGAAGAAAAATCAATCACGAAGATCCCTACAATCAACATGATGTTGATGGTATTATTATAAAGTGGACTCCGAGAACTCTCGGTACTACGTAGGAAACAGTTGCTGTTGTTTTACTTCTTGACCCAGACTTAAGACAGATCCCACTATTGCAGCTCAGCAATATTCAACTCGCCCTATTCTCTTCTTACCCTGAAGGAATGCATCGCCCTCCCTTGCTCTGAGAACCATCGGTAGTAGTTACATAATCCTAAGACCAGGTCGGCTGGAATTCAGCTGATATTCGTTGAATCTCGGCCAGGGCCTTTCTATATTTGGGACTAGTACTCTAGTGCTGCCAGCTCCACCAGCAAGTGAACAACACCCGGGCATCGATCACTCCATCCCAACCTTGGAAGGGTCCGCCTCTCTCTTTTCGCTTCGCATGGGTTTGTTTCTCCTCAACCACTGCTGCCCGGCGCTCCTCACCCTTCGGTAGTACATATTCATCCAATCTATATTGTTGATCCTCTGCCACTGTATCTATCGCTACCTAATTGTCTATACCACTCGACTCTCGCTTTGCGCTTTCCCCTTCTTTTCAGCTCTTCCATTTCCCCTCTCTCTCAAACACCGCGACCTCTTCCCTTTCCTTTCGAACCCTTCCAGAGGTCGCCGTTCGCTCCTACGAATTACTTGTTACAAGCTACCTCATAATACTTAATCTTCGAGGCCCCAATACCAGTGATACCTCTCCGCCCTGAGCAGTTAAGGCACTGCGAACCAGAACGTCCTCCTGACCGACCCCGCTGGGCAGCATTTTGCTGATATTTGCCCACCTCATTTCTTGATCGAACCGTACACACCTCGACTAGCTGTCACTTCTTGTTCGATACCTCCACCTTATCCTTTGGTGTCGCCAACACAGACTTCGTCCGAGGCGGTCGGAGGCATCTCGATCACAATCTGTTCTTTGTTTCGGCTGCGGATATCGCTTATGGTCAGCTAGCACAAGTGGGGTAATCATTGGCTTTGCTGCGGTGCAAAGAGCTGCTGTTTTTGGTCTAAGAAGCGTGCTTGTCTCGTTATCACTTCGCTCTATCAAGATGCCGATCAAGTCTTTCAAATTCTCGCGGAGAAAATCTTCAGGAACTATTCTCGAAGATGGGGAAAACCCGACACAATCATCGTTCCGTGTCTTTGAGCGCCCCTCCACCGGCCGCAAGTCTCTTAGCGATGGTAATCTCCTGAAAACGGGGGATAGTGGTTCCCCACCGGAAGACGATAATATTTTTGCTGGGTCTGACGGCCCTGTTTACAGGAATCTGTACGAAGATCTCTCCTTTCAATCCCAAAATATACCGTTCTGAAGAGGATGGGCTAACCGCGCGTCTAGTACTGGAGGAAATACACTTGAAAGCCCAGCAGCAGTTCGTTTTAGCTCGTCAACGCGCCGCTCGACAGACCTACAAACCCAATTTGACTCCCAATCCCCACATTCCAAGAATCTCCACGATATCCCAGTACCTCCGCTGTCTAGTGCACTGCGCGCAGCCGGCCGAACTTTTTCGTTCGGCGCCCGGTTCTCGAAGACACCTGCAGTGCCGCACCATCGCCCGTCATCTCCAGATACAACTCGGAGCAGAGCAACCACAAACAGCACCACAAGCACGGCAACGCCGCCAAAGCTTCTAGATACGGAATTACAGATCGGTCGAGTGGATGATGGTTTTGAGAACATGTTTGACGGCATTGGTGCTCAGGAAATGGCTCAGAACTCGGTAAGTTGTCTGCATTTCAGCTAACGCTTTCGTTATCGGAGTTCTGACGAATACTAGAATGCTTCTGCCAGCAAACCGGGGTTTAGTACGAAAAGGGATGAGAAACCCGCCCCGATAAACACAGACCGCTCCCAAGAAGTTGACCCGTCCCCGTACTCGTGGGGTAGCCGCCACTCAGGCGAAGGTCTTCTAGCAGCTGCGGATTCGCCACAAGACCATCCTAGTACCGCAGAATTGAGCATGGTACCTCCTCCACTAGGACCGCGCCGCAAATCGTCGCCGATGTTTGACGCCGTACCGGCCAGTACTACCTCACATCGCTCTCTGGAGAAACCGAGAACGGCAACCGAAAAGGGTTTGCGGAGGAGCATCATATCTCCATCTAAACGGGACACGGTTGCCATTGACGATGAAGATGCGAAGCTAGTTATGGCGTCTCTCAATTATAGTAAAAGAATGTCGCAAGCTCATACTTTGGATGATTCGGCAGATATGGGAGCGGAAGACGATATTGCTCTGTTTGGCTCCGACAAAACAACAAAGGATGTATCTGCGCAGCGAGGATACTTTCCACCTGCCGGCCCCACTGGCGACAGTGTAGATGCTTCCATTGCAGCCCATGCACGGTTGGCTGCGGAGTATGAAAATAAGCCCGCCCCAGCGCCGTCTTCCAACAAAGTCATGACTCCGTCCCAATTCGAACACTATCGGCTGCAACAAGAATTGAAAAGAGCAAATGATGGTGGGTCTGACACTGATGATTCTGCAGAAAGCGACTTTGACGAAGAGGATGAGGCGGAGAAAAATCGGGAAACTGAGAGGCAGCGACGGAAACAAGAGGCTCATCTGTCTGTTTACCGTCAGCAAATGATGAAGGTCACTGGACAGCAGTCCCCATCTCCATCTCTTCGCCCGGAAGATCGCGGCAGCAGCAGTACGCCGAATCTAGCGAATCTCTCTTTGCATCCTGGTAACCCATCCGGGAGCGGGAAAAGCAGCGAAGGGGACGATGATGAGGAGATTCCGCTCGGCATATTGGCAGCCCATGGGTTCCCAAACCGAAATCGCCCACCGAGCCGTCTTATGTCATCCAACTCCATGCAAAACCTCCGCGCATCATACCATCAACCACACCTAGGGTCTGCAGGCTCAGATTTTGGCGGCGGAAATCGAAGCAGCTTGCCCGTCTTTGCCAGAAATCTTCCACGGGACCCCTATTTTGGTGCAAGCTTGGTTGCTCCCGCAAACAGAGAATCTCTGGCTTTTGGAGGAGGGGGTGGCTCGGTGTATGGTGGCCCATCAGCCGCTACAGGATCATCTCCTGCCCTACCACCGGGGGGATTGGTTGGCGTTATCGCTACTGAAGAACGGGCCAGAGCTATGAGGCGAGGAAGTCCGAACACTCAAGCGATGTATGACCACTCACAAGGAATTCCGGGTCCAACAGGAAACATGGGAGGTGTTCCTAGGCCTCATACGATGCTCGGCATGAACTCGACCCACGGGCCTAGTTTCCAACCATCAGTCTCCGCGACGGAACAAGCTCAGATACAGCTATCTCAGCAGATGAGCAGCATGATGCAGATGCAGATGCAGTGGATGCAGCAAATGATTCAGCTCCAGGGTGGGCAGGTCCCCCCCCAACAACTCGCATCGCCTGGAAATCTGCCAATGCCGTCTTTCCCGGGCAACACGAATTCAAGGCCGTCATCAATGCCCTCCGTCGGTGGAGCGTTTAATAATGTGTCTCCAAGCTACGGGGGAGGGAACCAAAGGACACTAAGTATGCTCGACCCCAATGTCTCGTCCAGGTTGAATAGCCCGGCTGGGTTATATGCACATGGCGGAAATCGACCAGAAACTCCAGGTGGGCCTGGCTATGCTCCTTCACTCGCCCCATCGGAGCGCAGCAATGTTGGGCTAGCGCCGCGCTACAGGCCTGTGTCTACGCTGCCAGTCGAGGCTGAATCAGGCAGCTTCCTCCCCCAGTCAAAGCCACGGAATGACGAGAACCGTAGAGCCACTTATCTGGGTCCCTCTACGAATACGAACCCGTCGAACACGACAATACGCCCTCTATCCTCCTACGGCAAGACTCTTACCGTTCCATCCAGACTTAGCAGCCATAGCCCGGCTCAACCTGATGAGGATGACGATGATGAGGGGTGGGCAGAAATGATGAAGAAACGAGAAAAGAAACGAACCAACTGGAAAGTCAAGAAAGAGTCATCAAACTTTGGTGAGGATCTATTGAATGCGGTACATTAATGAGTACGAGTAGATATTTGGTTTCTTTTTTTCGGCGTTATTCTAAGGCATTGTTTATACACATACACTCATGCTACTTATAATATATCAACAAACGCATGACCCAGGGTTGCGCATATAAAAGGCTGGGCGCAGTGCAAGAGTTATTGCGTTCAGTGTTTGGGCATGATTTATTACCAATCCAATGACAATATGGGAACTCATGCTGTCAAGTATCGCTCAAAGTTTCCATACATAGAATTAGACTGCCTACTTTTCCATCAAGACTTATTACCCTTCCAGCCGCTTCCGTACGCTAAACTTTCAGACCCTGCAAGGTACTTTCTGCCTCTCGAATCACATTTGCTACAATGTCGGCGGCAGGAAGGATTTCCCTCACGAGCCCAAGTCCGGTGCCAGCGTATGTTGTTAATCTAGCATTTGGGCCCCATCCCGAGTCTCCCTTCTTTAACTCTTCCTCGTAGAGCGCTTTATTCTCCTCGTCACTCATACCTCTTTCCACGGCATCGATATAAGTCTGATTTATTACGCCTCGTCCATCATATCGCGAGGGCCAGCTCAAGATTCCTCGCACACGATCATACACAGTGGAGCGAACAGTACTCACGCCGCCATCAGATGCACGGAGCACCTCGTCTTGGTATCCGCGGGCGATCCTTGCCTCCGAGGAGGCTAGAAACCTAGTGCCCATAGCCGCACCCGAAGCTCCGAGCACCAGGGATGCAGCCAGGCCTCGCCCGTCTACTATACCCCCAGCTGCGATGATTGGTATGTGATCCCTTAGCTGCCGCGCCTCAAGAGCATCCTTAACCTCAGGTACGAGGGTGATTATAGATGCTGAGTTGGTCAGGCCATGGCCGCCTGCATCTGAGCCTTGAACTACCAAGGCATCTGGACTCAGGGACTCTGCGACGGCGACCGCCTCGCTTACAGTGCCTACCTGGACCCAGATCTTTGTCTTGTTGTCGGTCACAGCACGTACCTGCTCAAACCAGGGGCGGAGATCTTCGGGTATTGCCTTGGCCCCAAAGAACCAAACGGCACACGGCCGGTAATTCGCAATTGCAGCGATAGACCTGGGGAGATCGGCACCCCAGTTGAGGAAGCCGATTCCAATTGGAAGCATACCGCTTGCGGCGTAGTTTTGTTGAGCAGGTGAGTTCGATTGCTTGAAGAGCTGCACGGCTTCTTCAAGATTGCTCTCAAGAGACGAGACGTCGAAACCTCCAGCAAGAAAGCCCAGGCCACCTGCTGCTGAGACGGAGACGGCGAGCTGGGCCGAGGCAATATTCAGCATTGGTGCCGACGCCAGTAGAGGCATCTTAGTCCATGGGTAGGAAGTCTGTAGGGCTTGAGTGGTGGACATGGTGTTTTGTTTGACTTGAACCGCAATAGGTTGTGGAGGGGTTATTTACACGAGTAGTATTGGATGAGCATATATAATTGTCAGTCGGGAATATTCGGCCGCGGGGGCATTTGAGTCAAATCAACCACGCGCGGAGATGTTCGGGCGTCTTCTCGTTGAACAGTCTAATAAGTATTTGCATCACTCGTACTCGTAGGCATCAATGATTCATCTTTCCTTTGCCAAGTTTTACTGGAATGTATTATGTGTTGAGTTTAACTGCTCGGGCCTATAGGAGGTAACAGCCGATATACATGTCACATGACACGATCACGGGACATCTATTGGAGGCGGAATATGATCTGTTGGAGATCTGCCGGCAGTTCCAATATCCTATCCACTCGAATTTATTGATATGAAAGACCTCTTATTCTCTGATTCTTCGGCTTTTCTGAACCTCATCATTTCTCACTCCTCTTGTCTGTTGGAAAGGGTGCTTTGAGGTCACCCTTCATATCCATCGGTACTCTCGATAGTTGGAGTATTATTATCCTTCTGTTCATCCAAGGTCGATATCGTGGTTTGTTCATCTGTCGCTTATGAGACTTTGAAAATATTGTTAATCTTTGCTGTGCAGTCTACCTGGTCAGTATCGAAGCTTTCCGGGTCGCGTATCGCTAGGTTCTCTGGACTGAAGAAAGGAAAGAAACCTGTTTCCTGGAAAAACCTAGAACAGCTTCCGGACCAGCAGCGCGCTTGTCACTCAGCAACCAGCAATATTTGTCGTTGGTCGCCTCCTTACCTCTTCGAATCTTAAAGCTGGTTGGCTCAGACCACTGGGTTTCTCCTAAGTCAAGATGAATGCACCAGATCGGTAAGATATGCCTTGTGTCAAGTCTGCAGCTTTTTTTTTTTTTTTTTTTTTTTTTTTTTTTTTTTTTTTTTTTTTTTTTTTTTTTTTTTTTTTGAGCCTTAGAGTTGTTTCAAGCATTTGTCATTGTATTCTTCATGTTGCCGAGCATTAGAATCTCCAAACCCAGTGAATGGGAGGCCTAGCACCTATTCATTTCCTCCTTCCAGACTTGGGATATCCGAAGGTAGTGCCTGTGAACACTGCTTTTGGTGGACACCTCTCCAACTCTCTCCATCAATGCTACTACCTCTTTGTAGTTACTGTTTCTCTTGCCCTGCGTGACTGTTGTTCATTGCTTGATTGCAAGATACAATGGACTCGGAGGAGAAAAACAAGCTACAGAAATACTTCCCTCTTCCACTGTTATCGCTTGCTTGCATTTCAACAGTACCCGCAAGGGCCGCTAGTCAAGAATTAATGCTGGCAGTGAAGTGCCCTAGGGGTTTTGATATACATTAGCTTACAGCCTCCTTGAAACATTTACTGCTTACTGATTTCATTGATCCCGCCGTTGGCTAATCTGCTCTTGATTGCAGCTATGAGTCCTTTGTCCTCGCGAGCGGTGAGAACAAGGTCGAAATGGAAATTGACACCCGTATGGATTTGCCATATCCGTGTAGAAACTCAACCTTCAATGATACTGATCTTTTTCTAGGAATCCCATCATCTGCCATCTTCACATTTAACAAAGAAGACCACACGCTCGGAAACTTGATTCGTTCCCGTCTGCTGCAAAGCTCTCATGTCCTCTTCGCTGCATACAAGGTATGGCCCCCTTGATGGCGTGTTGCGATGATTTTCGAAAGCAACTGCTCCATATTTTATGCTCGGCTGCTCCATACTGACCCAAAAATCAGGTTCCTCATCCGCTGGTACCTAAATTTATCCTTCGTGTGCAAACGGATGGAGATATATCTCCAAAGCAAGCTGTCATTACCGCATGCAACGAGCTAGTGCGTGATCTAGGCATCTTGTCCCGGGAGTTCACTAAGGAATACGAATTGCGTAAAATGGTTGGAACCACACAGCAGCAACAAAATGGTGTTTCAGATGCAATTTAATTGGTTTGATTTAAGGTGAAAACTCGTTCTCGTGGGAGTAGCATGGGCTTTCTTAAGTTTAGTGCGCGCAGCTGGCTATGCGTGTCTGTCTCCATAATCTCACATGTCCTAACACTTGAGCTTTTCTTTATTTTATGGAGCTAGGTCTCCATTATCTTATGCTCTATGCTACATTATGGACCCAATGACATGATTGACACCGACGCTAGCTTCGAAAATTTATGTCAGATATTTCACCTGGTAATAAAGCACAGTCATGATTGACCAGCAATGGCCACCTAAAGCTTTGAATAACTCGTAGATAATAGTTTGGAGGTGTCGTGTGTACCTGCTGACTCAGCTCCCCTTTCTAGTGAACTTAGCGGCTGCGTGTCCCTGACTCCACGAGGAGCGAAGCGCCGGCGTCACCAGCTCCTGAACCAACCTCGCTGCCTGCCCGCCATTCATTCCCCTCCCTCCGAATTTCTAATCCCGCTTTTGTCCATCGCTTTATTTAGTTGCCTTCGACTGTGCGATTTAATCTGCTGTTGATGCCGGTGCATCTTAACTAATGTATTCTTCCTCGAATTCCTTCCTGGGCGGTGCCAACAGCACCCGCCCAGGACAGCAACCTTACATGCAGCAGCAACCCCCGTTCTCGCAATTCGGCCAGCAGCAGCCACAAAACCAACAGACCGGACTTGCCCCTCAACCGACAGGGTATAATCCTCAGTTTTCCGCGCTTGGAGCTTCTCAGTTGCAACCACAAGCAACAGGATTTCCTCCCGGACAGATTCAGCCTCAGTATACCGGTTTCCCCGGTGTATCACCACAGCCTCAGCAAACCCAGCCAACAGGGTTCCCAGCATCACCGCAGCAAACCCAGTACGGCGGATTTCCATCTCTGGGCCAAGCTCCACAGATACAGGTTACGTCGAACACGAACATCCCACTTCGAACCGGACAGCAGACTTCCTCCGAAATAGCGAACTCGTTCCAGAACGCTTCAGTGGCCACTCCAACACCACCGCCCAAGGCTTCCGGTGGGAAGATCCCAAACATTCGACTGTCATTTATTACGGCGCAGGACCAGGCGAAGTTTGAGCAGCTCTTCAAATCTGCAGTTGGGGATAGTCAAGCAATGACTGGTTAGTGGGGTAAATCCGTTCTGTTACAGATGGCGCAGGGTCTGATATGCGTTGTTATTTAGGGGACAAGGCGAAGGAACTGCTCCTTCGGTCAAAGCTTCCAGGCAGTGACTTGTCAAGGATCTGGTAAGCCCGCCAGGTCCTTTGTATCTGAAACAAAGCTTATGATCTATAGGGTACTGTCGGACACCACGAAATCCGGTCAGCTACTGTTTCCTGAATTTGCTTTGGCCATGTACTTGTGCAACCTGAGAATAACGGGGCGGGACATACCAAGTGTTCTTCCCGAAACGATAAAGAACGAGGTTTCGAGCATGGTAGACATCATATCGTTCCAGGTGCCAGACACGCAGCCCGAACCCGTCGCTAAGACCAACGTTCCTAGCTTTGATGCGCCATTGCTCGAGAATAAATTAGCGCCTCCAGCACCGCAGCAGCCCCGCCCGCAGCAGCCTAGCAACTCTCAACTCCTGTCACAACTCACTGCACAGCCCACCGGCTTTCCACCTTCTTCCGGATATCAAGCCAATGTTGCAGTTCAAGGTCAAAATCAGGGCCTTGTCCCGCAGGCCACCGTATTTCCCGGACAGGCCTCATCACAAAATCTTCAACCTCCCCAAATGGGTATTCTGAATAATCCGCAGCCAACAGGCTATACAGGTCCCCGGCCACCAATGCCTCCTATGCCAACTGGTTTCGGTTCGAATCTAAGTCCCTCTCAGACCGGTGGACTGGTAGCACAACCGACCGGAATTCCTGGTCAATGGGGCTTTGTCAATGCTCCCGCCTCAGGACTGCCGAACATTGAGGCGCTGAAACAGCAGCTGATGCCTCAGCCAGGTCGCGAGGGCGGCTTTTCTGCCGCCGGGCTTTCTGGAAATGCGAGTATCCCTTGGGCTATCACGAAGGAAGAGAAAAAGATCTACGATGACCTTTTTAGAGCCTGGGATGGTCTTCACAAGGGGTTCATTGGTGGTGATACCGCCATTGAAATCATGGGCCAGAGCGGGTTGGCTAGGAATGATTTAGAAGCAATTTGGACATTAGCTGACCCTCATAATCGTGGACGGCTCAATATGGACGAGTTTGCCGTGGCCATGCATTTAATTTACAGAAAACTCAATGGGTATCCTGTTCCCAACCGTCTCCCCCCTGAACTCATCCCTCCATCCACAAGGAATCTGAATGATTCAATCGGCACTATCAAGTCTATGCTTTCTCAAGATGCAGAGCATCGAAAGGCTACAGGTGCATTTTTGCAGCCCCAGAAGACAGGTGTCAGTTATCTGAAAGAACATTCTTTCCGGGGCGGAGCAGTATCCCCTGGTGCTGGCCGTAAGGATGCTACACTGTTCAAAAACAATGACGAGGCAGCTGCTGGTTATCGCTCAAGTGCGCGTCGGCGCGTCGGAAACAGCGGCCGTACACCCTCACCTGCGGCTTCGCAAGCTTCTGAGGAGGAATTGTCTGTCGAACAACTGAAGAAGAAAATTCGTGAAACGCAGATCATGTTGGATGCGGTTGATTTTGAGGATGAGAACCGTGCGGAGGAAGAGGACGCGCTTGACAGGCGGGACCGTCGTGAGGCCGAGAGTCTAATGGATAGGATTCGACGTGTGCAGGACGATATCGATACTCATCCTCATGCGGCTCTTCGCAGCCTTGATACTGGCGCTGAGCGAAGGACGCTGCGCCGTCAACTGCAGGCTTATGAAGACCAGGTGCCACAAATTGCTTCCGAAGTTAGACGTGTCGAGCGTGAAATCGCTGAAGCTAAGCTTGAGTTGTTCCGTCTAAAGGATGCCAAGGCACATCCCAACAGTGCGCTTAATATTGTTGGCACCGGCCCTGGCGGTGCAGTTACGGAAGCCGACCGTATCAAAGCACGTGCGCGTGCTAGAATGCAAGCTCGCGCTGCCGAACTTGCCGGAAGACCGGCACCTGCGTCACAGGACGACGAAGAGGCTGCAACTCGTCGCCTAGAGGGAGAAAATGCTAGAGTGAAGGCAGAAAGGGAAAAGAATGATTCGATGACCCGCGATGTAGAGGAAAGTGTCAAAGAGTTTGCTAGGAGCTTGGAAGATAGCCTCAAGGAAGGTGAAGAGAGCTCTACTCGCGAACATGAAAGGCGTCGGTGGGAAGATGCACTTGGCGTTGAAGACGTTATTCGTGACTTCATCTATGACTTGAATCGTGGCAGCCGCACAGCGCATATCCGGAAGGAAGAGTAAGTTTACCATTAGCATCGGAGCTTGAACACCCGTCTATACTTCTGTCATTTACACAGCCGACTGTTTTAAAGCATTTCCCCCAGATTGAAGCTGACTATTTATCCAGGGACTCGAGAGGATCATCTCTGGAACCGCGGTCTCGCGAATCGTCAGCACATACCTCAACTGCTGCGCGGCCATCTCCACCGGCATCTGTCGGATTGACAGGGGCTTCACCTGTAACGCATGAAGACCGCGTTGCCGCTGCACGAGAACGCGCCCAAAGGAGAATCGCTGAACGGATGGCAGCTGCCGGTTTGAAACCTCAAACGGACGCTATTGAAACACTTGCTCAGCGCCAGGAACGCGAGAGGAGAGAAAGGGAGGAGCGAGTGAAGCGGGCAGAAGAGGAAGATGCTAAGCGAGAGCAAGAGAGGCAACGTCGCATCGCTGAAGAGCAGCGTACTCCTTCTACTCAGGCAGCGAAACCTGCCGGGAAAAAGCCTCCACCAGCACCACCGCGAGGATCGCGCAAAGGTCGAACTGATAGTACTGGACAAGCAGATGCTAAGAAGGCTGCTGAAGGTTCAGCTAAAACAGAGCAGCTGGCACTTGAGCAAGCTTTGAAGGAGGAGCAGCAAGCACAGGAGGAGGAGACTAAACGTCTAGAGTAAGTACTACCGTTTGCCCAACGAACCTTATTTGGTCTTTCTAAACAGTTCGCTATGTAGGACGGAGGCCAAGCAACGTGAAGACGAATTCGCAAGAGAGCAGCAAGAACAGGAAGCACGTCTCCGTGCTCTTGAAGAGCAGGTCAGGCAAGGAAAGATCAAGAAACAGGAAGAGAAACGTCGGAGGGAAGAGGCCAAGAAGGCAGCACAGGAACAGGAAGCCAGGCTCGCACGTCAACGAGCCGAACTTGAGGCCGCCAAGGAGCGGGAGCGACAGTTACAATTGGAACTTGAAGGCCTAGACGAGAGCTCTTCAGACGAAGAGGGCCCAGTGGATATCGCAACCCCCCAGGACAGCACGCCGACACAAAGTCAGGTTCTGCCTGCCACATCCGACCCGGAACCCCCTGCGCCTCCTACGCCGGTTGCTGAACCGCCTACGGTACCTGAACCTGAACAGACCACTGCCTCCAGCTCCCCGGAAAGCAGTCGAGCCGTGTCACTTCGTCTGAGTCCGGAAACTGAGTCTAAAAACCCTTACTTCAGGAGGAATGTTTCTCAACCAACAGATTATCCGCCGCCAACTCCGCCGGAAGTTCCCCAGGTTAGCTCCACCCAAATGCCTGATACTCAATCCACCAATCCATTCCACCGACTCGCTCAACAGCAGCAGCCGCCGCCGCCGCCGCCAACGCAGCCGGCGTTTACAGGTTCAGCGCCACTTGCGCGGAAGACCCGCGCTCGCCCAGAGGCGGACGATGATTGGTCAGCAGCGGAGTCTGATTTCGAGTCGTCTGATGATGAAGACGACCGTGCAGGGGGTGGAAGTGCTAAACAACTCGCAAGTATTCTCTTCGGTACCATGGCGCCTCCTCGGCCTCTCAGCGCCATGGACACCCAGTCCCCTTCATCGAAGTCTGCAACTCCCGTACAAGGTTCTTCTATTCCACCAGTTCCGCCAATTCCAGCTGAAATAGAGCCATCTTCCGTTGCTGACGGTGCTTCCCCCCCTCCCCCGCCTCCGCCTCCGCCTCCCCCTCCGCCGGCTGCGGCTCCCCCCCCGTTGCCCAGCGCTGAGTCGCCAGCCGGTATTCCACCACCTCCTCCTCCGCCTATGGCGCCTCCCGCTCCTCCCCCACCCCCCGGTCCACCCGCAGCAGCCCCTGCTGGCGCCCCGGATAGGAGTGCTTTGTTGGCCTCTATTCAGGCAGGCAAAGGACTCAGGAAGGTTCAGACCAATGACCGAAGCACGAGCACCTCGGCTGGGCGTGTTCTATGATGCCATTTCTTGGATATTGCATTCTCTACGTTCTGAGCTTCCTTTTTTTTTTTTTCTACGGCACTTTTCCCCTCTACTGGAAAATCAATTGCAGCATGTAGAGTTAAGCTTTCTAGTTGCTCTTTTCTTCGTGTCCGAGAAACTTAGTTCGCGTTGCTATAAGTATTCTTGCTTCGTGAATATATTTATCCAATACTTTATTTAGTCCTGTTAAGCTGAACTAATATCCATAAGAGTGGAGAAAAAATAAATAGGATGCAGAACCGGGTTCTGCAGCATTAATGCCTTCAATGTGAGGTCGTGACGAAGTCATAAACCTCACCATAAACCTCACTATTACCCAACTAGCATTGCCGCAGGGATTGGACACCCGACCCAAAAATTGAATACATGGATAACTAGCAGATCGTCTCAAAAGGCTAAGCAAGGGAATCTTGAGTGCGTAGACCGCCGATTAGTGACACCCCCTTGGGAACCTGAGGTTCTCGCACGCTGAAGCAAGCGAATGCAACGACCTTTTGAATTGCTGGGCAGCATTGGAGAATACGACCCACAAGATAGTCATCCATCACGCCGTGAAATGAGACATCCAACTCTTTCAAGTTAGGATAGTTTTTGCCCTCCGCAAACGCTTCTTCGAAGGCCGCATAAGAAATATGGCGACATGACGCAATGTTCAGTATCCGGATGGCAGAGCCAGAATGGCGCATGAGCGCAGCGAACCCGTTTGATGCAAGTCCTATTGCATCTGGAGGGCCATTAGGGTTTGTATTGTCGACGTCTCGTGTTGACGAGAGATCCACAATTTCCAGGGGAGCGTTCAACCAGTTCAGAAAGAGTTCATTGAAACCTTTGTCCGTGCAGACAGAATTGTCAGAAAACCTAAGCTTGCGAAGGTGCCTGCATTTGTTGTGTATCATTTCCAGCAAAGTGTCATCGGCTGATGAAAAACCTCGCAAGGATAGCGACCGCAGGTTTGAGCCAAGTCTGGAAACTAGTTCAACAAGGCTATCGGTCTTCGTTTCCTGTATCAAGTCCAACGACAGATGTTCCAGAGACGGTAACGTTGAAATGGCTCGAAGAGAACGGTCACACATCCTCCAACATTGGGTGAGCTTTAACCGTCGGAGTCCCGTGCAGTGTTTACACATGACTTCAATGCTCTCATCATCTAGCGAAGAGTCCAGGTTGGACAGCCTGAGTGTCTCTAGCTTATCCCCCAGCTTCTGGAATACTTGTCTCCATCTCAGATCCGAGACAAGATTTGCAGAATCAAGTTGCAGATGTCGGATACTCAGATTTCGATCGAGCATGTAGTCTATGACATCGTCTTTCAACTGTCCAGCAAACCGAAGGTTTACGCTGGTCAGAGCGGGCATAAACGTGAAAATCTTTCTGAAGTCGTCCGTCTCAAGCTCTAAACAGGTGAGTTAAAACATGAACAAAACCATAAGCAGGATACACCAGTCATACTGCCCGAGTCGCATATGTCAATGAATCCCAAATCGGGTCGGAGGAAAAGATCCAGTGTCCTGGGTGTCAATGCCCGTCGTTTTGAAAGTATTTGACTTAGGCGACTGGCATGTACATTAGCAGTGCCGCACTTCTGGTTGAAATAGATACATACCGTAAAGGTTGCCATGGAAGATCACCAAACTCCGTGATATCTTGGATATTATCAGCCACTTTCTGAACAGTGTCAGCTAAGCAACACCTGAAAGAAATGTTCATAGACAAACCTTGGTGCACATCTCAACCAAACTGAGAGCACCATGCTGGGTGATCCCGTCGAGAAGGTCACTTTGATTTTGGCGCCGAGTAGTTCTGGGTCCTTTTTTCTTGGGTTGTAATTTCTTCTCCTTGTCACCAACCTCCTTAGAACATTTAGGGCAGAGAAGACCGCCCTGAGGCCCTGTCTTGCTGTATGGTGTAACTGTGAATCGTTTGCTGCAAATCTCACAATTCTCAAGTTGACCAGGCATAGGCCGAGCACGCTCTTTCAGCATCTCCCTTGCGATAAGCTCATCTTCATCATCAGGCTCACCAATGCGCCGAGCTTTGCGGCGAGCGAACTCCTTGCTCTGCTTGATCTTCGCGAGGGTGGCTGCTTCCTTTCGCTTACGCTTCTTTCTTTCCTCGGGAGTCTCGCCGATATTATCTTCATACTCTTCGTCAGTGAGTCGCTCTTCCTGCCCTTCATTGGCCTGACTCTCCGCTTCTCTCAACCTCCGCTGATAGTCATCATGGATTTGTGCTGCGGAGATGTTGTTGGACTAACACAAACTAGTGAGTGATGTTGAACATGACGATAATCCCGACGGTTATCTTACAGCGAGAAAATCAGTGAGAGCTGAACGCGGGCCACTAATCTGATTCCTGGTCTGCCTTCGCATCTCGAAAGTACTTTATTAGATTAAAAAAAAAATGAATGGCTAAAGTGGTTGTGGTTCTATTGACGGTCGCATTAATGGGTGCTTCAGGTCACAGGATCTCGCGTTTCACATAACGCGACAAAGGCCGTGTTCGACCTCGGGAGGCGATACCTACCGGCTTTCAGGAACGTGAGGCGAAAAAGCCATGAAAGAGCTTTTGACGAATCAATCCGAAGTGGCAATTCGATCCTTTTGGCGGCGACAACGATTACTGGATGAAACAATGGAAAACTTTTTGTCCGAGTCGTCTTCTGGGTTCCTTGATTATTAACCCGTGCCTGAACGCCAGGGTATACGAGGTGTAGGTGCCTACCGCCAGAAAGGTAGCCTATTCACACGGCCCATTTCGTTGACTACGGAGCTTAACATTGAACTCCAGCTTCCTGTGATTCACCATACTCTTTTATTTAATACAGCTTCGAAGGATTGTATGCCACCATGGGAAGGAAGAAGTCGGACACTAATAAGGACTCTGCTGCGTTCATTGGTACGACTAGAGGCAATCAGCTTGATAACCACAGCAAGCTCTCTTTTGTGAATGACGAATACTGAAGCTGACCGTTTGAAACGCAGTTCCAGGCTCCTGCTCTTCTACCTCTTCCAGACGTACCTCCTTACGACTAGCTCAAGCGTCATCCGCCGAGAAATTGGAGATACAGCACGAAATTTCCGAGACGCAGGATGAGTCAAAGTCCTCGGGCCTATCAAAAACTCGTCGAGGTATGAGGTTGGCGAAGCTCGAAGTAACCATACCATTGAAACCGACTCCATGTCGTTCGCCCTCCTCCGTTGCCGCCGACGACACATCTGCTGATGGAATAAATGGGTACGATACGCCAGCCACAAGTGTCGCTGTAACACCGGCGGCGTCTGACATAGGCCCCTCCAAGAAGCGAGTCAGTGCTTCTGTTCGAGCTAGGGAATTGCGTTCAGGCAATATGTTCCTGGGTGGACCTAAGGGATCGAAGAGATCGCTTGCTACGGAAACAGATAATCACTTCGATGCTGAGATAGCTGAGAGTGCTGATGCGATTTTGGCCAGGGACTTACAGCTCCAAGAATATCAACAGAACCCTCTCAAACGACGAATGACCTCTAATGATGTTTTCCGAAGAATTGATGGTTTCGTCGATTCCCCTAGTATCTTAACGGAACTGGGTGACAACGCCAGGGATGATGGATCCCTTGGGAAAAAATCGCAAGAGATATCCCCTGAGCGTAAACTCAGGACGTCTCGTCGCTCAAATGTCAAGCTCGTCATGTCAGATAGTGACGATACTATGGACATCGATGGGTCTGATTATGAAACGGATTCTGACTTAAGCGATGTATCCTCTACTGCAAGCGACTACCAACCACTGATTGTGCAGCGAACGTCACAGGTGAATAGTGTAAGGAATCAGGGACTTTCGTCTCAGAGACAACGACCTGTCACGGCGGCGAGTGCGCTTGCAGCTGGGATGAGCTTTCGTGTAAGTCATACGGGACTTACTATTGACTCACTTGGCTAATTGTAAGCCCAGGCTCGTAGGGAGCGACAAAAGCTTGAGAAGCAACACCCTAGTATTATAACAATGTGGGATGATTTAAAGAATGATCCTCCAATTACGCCTGTGCCAGCAGCGCAGCCTACGGGTATATCTAGGACGCTCAAACGGTTTCAACTCGAAGGCCTCAATTGGATGATGCGACAAGAAAAGACACAGTATAAGGGCGGGCTGTTGGGTGATGAAATGGGAATGGGCAAGACGATTCAAGCAGTGTCACTTCTAATGTCGGATTACCCGGCAGGGAGGCCGTCGCTGGTTGTTGTTCCCCCAGTTGCTCTAATGCAGTGGCAATCGGAAATCCAGGTTTGTTGAACTAATCAGAATGCTGATTCGTTCTCTGACCTCCTATAATAGGAATATACAGATGGGAAGCTCAAAGTTCTCGTCTACCACAATACCAACACCAAGGTAAAGGGTATGAGGAAGAGAGACCTTGAAGAGTTCGATGTGATTATGATATCCTGTGCGTATTCGTCATCTAATATATTTTAGTGCTTTATCTGATTTACATCTAGATTCTGGCCTTGAGTCAATCCATCGAAAAGAATGGAAAGGTTGGAATCGCAATGATGGCATTGTTAAAGAAGACAGTAAGCATTATACTCTTCAACTCACGCTATTATTGCTAATGATTACTAGGTGTCATTCATTCCATTCATTATCACAGGCTCATCCTTGACGAAGCTCACAGTATCAAGGTATATCTCGTTCATCATTACTGGTTTCATGATGCTGACTCTAGCAGCAACGTACCACCGGGGTTGCGCGCGCCTGTTTCGCACTTAAGTCCAACTACAAATGGTGTCTTTCTGGCACTCCTGTTCAAAATCGGATTGGGGAATTCTTCTCATTATTGCGGTTCTTAGAGGTCCGGCCATTTGCCTGCTATTTTTGTAAGCAATGCAAATGCCAGGAGCTTCACTGGTCACAGGATACAGAGAAGCGGTGCACGAAATGCAAGCATAGGTACTGTACAGTCCTTCTACTCAGTCTCACGTCAAATCCCCATATTGACCGTTCTATAGTGGATTCAGTCATGTATCAGTTTTCAACCAGGAAATATTGAACCCGAGTAAGCACACATACGGCAAATTCTCGTTTTGGCTTGATTAACACATGCAGTCACGGAACGAGACGACCCAGAGGCGCGGAAGGCAGCATTGGCAAAGCTGCGGCTAATCACGGATAGGATCATGCTCCGACGAGTCAAACGAGACCACACAGCCTCAATGGAACTACCTCCCAAGCGGTGAGTATGTCCGGAGCATAGAGGATGGATTGATTTCTAACCCAAGTCAGTGTCATCATACATAACGAATTCTTTGGAGAGATCGAACGCGACTTTTCTACCAGCATCATGACCAACTCTACTAGGCAGTTCGACACCTACGTGAGCCGCGGTGTAATGTTGAACAATTACGCTAATATCTTTGGACTCATTATGCAAATGCGGCAAGTTGCGAACCATCCCGATCTAATTCTGAAGAAGCATGCCGAGGGCGGGCAAAACGTTCTCGTTTGCTGCATCTGTGATGAACCGGCGGAGGAAGCGATCCGATCACGGTGCCGTCATGACTTTTGTCGGCGCTGTGTCAAAGATTATATCCGGTCATTTGATGCAGGTGCCGTAGTTGACTGCCCGCGATGCCATATACCCCTCTCGATTGACCTCGACCAGCCGGATCTTGAACAACATGAAGATTATATCAAAAAGAACTCCATCGTCAACAGGATACGAATGGAGGATTGGACTTCGTCGACCAAAATAGAAATGCTTGTCTACGAGCTCTACAAACTACGCAGCAAGAAGCAGACGCTCAAGTCCATCGTTTTTTCACAGTTCACCTCGATGTTGCAACTCGTGGAATGGCGCCTGCGTAGAGCTGGCTTTAATACAGTCATGCTTGATGGAACCATGTCACCTGCACAGCGCCAGAAGTCGATCGATTATTTCATGAATAATGTTAATGTCGAGGTGTTCCTCGTATCGCTCAAGGCAGGCGGCGTAGCCTTGAACCTGACGGAGGCGTCAAGGGTTTTCATCGTGGATCCGTAAGTGTCCGCTCCGTAGCCATGTATAAACTGGACTTTTACTGACATTATTTCAAGGTGGTGGAATCCTGCAGCTGAGTGGCAGAGCGCCGACCGATGCCACCGGATTGGTCAACGCCGACCCTGTGTCATCACGCGGCTATGCATTGAAGATTCAGTGGAGTCTCGCATTGTCATGCTCCAGGAAAAGAAAGCGAACATGATTAATGGCACCATCAACAAGGATCAAGGGGAAGCGCTTGAGAAACTCACCCCGGAGGATATGCAGTTCTTGTTCCGGGGATCGTAGTCGCATCTTCTTAGACTCATCGCCCCATCGGCCACGGTTCAAGCTGGACTTGCGGCCAGGGCAAGCTGGGCTAAGTTACACTGGTTTTTGCCCCTTGGAACCGCGGTTCTTAGCCTTTTAGGCAACAATATAACTATACAGTGGAGACTAGCGGCAGATAATGGTGTCAGGAGCGTTTGATCGCTTATTCATCCCATCAGAGCGTGGCAATGAAAGACTTGAAAGGGATGCTAATGGCTAAGCCATGTAATGATAATCCTCCACAGCCCCAATAGCCCTACATATATCGAAGTTTCTAATTAGGTACTATGTGATACACGCGGGTTTTCGACTACGAATTGGCAAAAGCTTAGCTTTAGCTGGGTACTTAAGGCTGAGTGGGGAGGTTCCGTCATTATCTCCCGAGGTCACTGCAGCTTATCCCTCCCTTGACAACAATGCCCTACCACCTTCCAACCATGGGATCAACATTTCCTCATTAAATAGAGCTTATGGGCCCGTCTCTTCATTATCCTAATCTACTCAGTAACCCATAATTTTCTCTTCAATTTCTGCTGGGCTTTGGCCCGCTTTATTTTTAGCTCTTCCTTCCAAGAGTGGCTTCCCCTCCTCTCCCCATTCCCTGCCAGCAGGCAACAGCGAAACGCTCTCTCAAATGGCAGACACTCAGTCGCATATCCGACCGCAGCACTTGGGCGACAAGTATGGGCCAAGGCTCGTTGACAAGGCAGAGAAGTTGCAGAACCAGGCTGTCGCTATGGCCGTCGGCTCCAAGAGCGACTCGTCCGAGCCTGCTGGAGGCTTCGATAGCACACCATTCCCCTATGCACCTCCTGGCTTTACTCTCAGATTCACCTTTCATCGCGGCGTAAATCTGCCTGTCGCTGATTTCGGAACGTTTTCTAGCGACAGCTATCTTGTCGCTTCCTTGGCTGTCGACGTTCCGCAGCGGCATAAACAAGATCCTCTACCTACCTACAGGACGCCGACTGTGCGCAAGAATCGCGACCCTGTCTGGGAGAAGGAGTGGACAGTGGCCAATGTGCCCGCATGCGGGTTTAGGCTGAAATGTCGCGTATACGATGAGGATGCGGCAGACCACGATGACAAATTAGGGAATGCCTATATCCAGGTTGACTCAATTAGCGCTCAATGGCCCGGCATTCAACAACAGCCTTTTCGGTTAAAGAAGCATACTGGCAGCAAACGTGTCTATCTTTTTGGTAATGTTGCTGCCATTGCCTCGAGACGTCTTCACACGGATCCACATCTGGTCATCAGCGTTGAATGTCTGGGGAAAACGCCTGGCACTAACGGTGCGCAAGTATACACCGTTGGGCCGAATTACTGGTTTAAACATTTCTCGCCTTTAATTGGCAGATTGACTGGGACAAAGGACGCGGTACAAAGTCAGGATGGGAGGAAAACGGTCAACCGCTATAAGTATGCTCGCATTTTCCTTCAAGAGAGTTTTCGATACGGTTCATCTAATATCTTGTTCTAGCTTTCAAGCTATACAAATTCAACTCAAGGGACCTGTACCCAAAGAACTGTATCACAGATATGTGGAGTTTAAGCCTTTCGTGGCAGGGATGTTCACGTCGCATACTTTGCGGGGGCGGATACTCAACAGAGCGCTTCATCACCAGCATGAAAGGATCTATAATTTTGACCGGGCAACATTGGACGGTCAGTTCGACGAGCCATGCCTGGAGCTGACGCAGAAGTTTCTTGAATTTGTTCATTATGCCCAAGGGGGTAGGATATTCACTTACGTTCTTACTCTCGACGGTCAGCTTCGCTTTACGGAGACAGGAAAGGAATTCGGCATCGATTTATTGAGCAAACACACGATGCACAGCAATGTATCCATCTATATTGCCTATTCAGGGGAGTTCTTCGTTCGACAGCGCAAGCACAATCATCGAATGCAGTCCTTGGTATCAAATAGCTCATCCACGGAGTATATCATGGACAACGATGGCGAAGAGATGGAGGTATCAACCGACCCCACTAAATATGAGCTCTTTATAGATAACGACAGCGGCACCTACCGGCCGAATGCCAAATATTTGCCGCTTCTGAAGCAGTTCATCTCGTCTAACTTTCCCGGGCTACACATCACCACTCTGGATTGCCAGGCTGATGCAGAGCGAATGGAAAGGCTAAAGAATGAACAAAGAGAACAGAAAAATCGTGCGCGCGGCCAAATGGCTTTCCTTCAGCAAAGGAGCAGGTCTTCTTCCTCTTTATCCATATCGAGCTCTGACGAGGATGAATTGAACGAGCACAGCGGCTTAGAGAACAAAAAGAGGGGAGACTTTGCTAGAAAGGTGCACGAGATGCGGGACGTCAAGAGTCAGGTACTAAGGTGGGCGCAGGCAGATCAAGATGAAGGTGCAAGGAAGAATGCGACCATGTCCTCACGTCCTCCTGAGGGAGCACCTGACCAAAAGAACCCCCAACAATGATTTCCCAAATTGATACCCAGATGGCTCCTAAAAGCTACGATTGTGCGTTCATTCCTCTCACTTTTCCCGGCGTTTTCTCTAAACCCGGCTCCTCCTTCTACGGCCGCTGTTTTCCTAGGTCAACTCTATGAATTTCTACGCGGGACCATCGTTATTGTTTATTTCCTGTGATTATAATAGTAATATGCTTAGATGGGAGGGGTGAGATTGACTAGCCTTGTATAAACATTTGCCCCGTTTAGAAGGTCATGTTCGTCTCGAATGTATGGCCATGGCTAACTCTATTTTTGGTAAACAGCGGCTGCGGCCTATATCAGAGGACGGCGGATCCAGCTGATTGTCCATAGTCACGGGATGGAAGGATTAGGCAGCGATAAACATACATGAGGATAGTCAAGAATATTTCATGACCATCCGTCGTCTCGTGAGACCGAAATAGGTGCTGGCGATGGCGATGGCTCTGTGCTCGGAATACTCTGTAGAATCGGAAAATAATAAAGACTAAGGGCGGCGCTAGATAGCAGTCTATCCCGCTTCAGGAAGATCGAGGGGTAGATGGATGACAAGATTCACAGTTAGTCCAGAGTCAAGTCTAAGCCCCCTCCAAATCGATCTCCGAGTCCGCAACTCAACACCTCTTCTTCTCCCACCATCCTCCACTGCACCTCAACACATCTCGTTCCCTTACCTTCGACCGACTGCCCGTCCTACCTGCTCGAGAAACTGTCCAACCGTCTGCTTTGCTCGCTTGAGCCTCCCTCGCTCTAACTTCCCAACCACCTGGATTTTCCCTTGAACGGGCGCCTTTCTTGCTGAACAACCACTGAACCTAAGTTTCATTCATCTGTCGAGCTAAGATTAAGTCGTTGGTGAATTGAAGGAGGGCCCTGGAGAAGAACGCTGAGACGGCTAGTGTGGCTCCATCTTCCCCACCCAAATTCCATTCATCTCGTCCACTGCACTGCGACTGCGTTCATCCATATCCGTCGATCGTTATTCGCGGCTCCCTGCCCTTGCCTTCGTCCATCGGCCACTCGCTCATGATCTGAGTTGGGTGGCAGCTTGTTGGGATTTATTCTTGATTCCGCTTCAACTACGAGTTCAGTTCCCTGGTGCGCAAGCCGCCGATGGTGACTTCCCAATAGTCCCGGTTCCCTCTCCGGACTTAATCATCTAAGCGGCGGCTTGACACTTGGAGCGTTTTGACCATGGGGGTTGTCGGGAGCCGGCTTGACGACTCGGGGTGTCTGTATTTCAAAGATCAGAACAAATGTGCGTTCGTTTTTGCTGATGCAGCTAAATGGACTGCAGTTGACTGGTTCTACTAGTAACGATCGCATCTGTAACGATATCGAATTCTCGCCGGGTGCTTCTGAACCTCATTCCAAATGGATTTCCCGCAACCAGGTATAATGCGAGAAGGGAGCCCGGAGATGACACTCTGGTTGAGTATATACAGGTATGATGACTTGACCATTAAATGGAACGCTTGCCCTTTAGCTCACAAATCCGACATCTTACAGGATCCGGACTGCCCCCCTTCTGCTCCCCACCCTTCGTTCCTTTTGCGTCTGAACAACGACGACGAACTCATTTTCAAGTTTACCTTCATCTTAAGACAAACGCAAACAGGGAACGTGTCGAATTCCACGGTCAATGGGGTTGCGACTACTTTGCCCGAGGTAGCCGACACCATATTGACAGGCTTGACATTTGCGCACGCGCCGAACTCGAAAGAGCTCGACAATCTGGTTACAAGAGAATTCCACGCAAATCCAAACCTGCAAAACAACTCGAACGTTCAGCTCGTGGGCGATTTCTCAACCGGTGGAAGCCCGTCCGTTCAATTTGATTGGACTTGGAAATGGAAGCCCCCAAAGAGTATGGAAGATAAAGGTGGTGGTTGGCGGAATAGCTGTAGCTTTTTGGATTATGACCAAAGGGCTAATCGCCTCAACACCCTCGCGTATTTTTCGTTTTGGGTACAAAACACTGCTCGCTTTCTCCCGAGTCCGCAAATAACATCTCCGAATCTGGAAGTTCATATGCCTATGCGCAATCGCGTTCCTTCTTCGCAGTCGGTTTTATCACATTCTAGCGACGCAGACATATCGTCAAATGTCCCGGTCCAGGTCGTACCGGAGACGCCCCCTGAAGCTAATGATGCGCCTCCAACCTCCACGGCTCCAGTTCCGGCTCCGGCTCCGGCTCCTGTGAAGGTAGATCTTCCCCACTCACGCCCTGGCGAGGACATGAGTGTGGTTGAAGATGGACCTCTATTCCGTGCTACTATGAAGGCACTGGAGCAGAAGACCGGCAATATGCGCGCTAAGATCAAGAAAGTTTTGAAGAAGGCCGAGGCTGCGCATCAAGCCCAGACAGCTTGCAACGATGCCGTGGAAGCGTTTTTATCTGCTTTAGGTGATGCATCTACCTCCAATGCGAACGCAATTCAGCCAGCACTAGACCACTATTTTGAGAAGATTTCGCGGCAGATATTGAATTACGAGCGACTCAATGCTTTACAGCTCCAAAAGCTGGTGATAGAACCGCTTTTGAAACTCTATACTAATGACATCAAGCAAGCGGAGGCGAAGAAGAAGGAATTTGAAGAAGAAAGCCGTGACTATTATGCTTACGTCGGTCGATACCTCGGACAGCGACAGGACTCACTGAAGGAAAAGAAGCGAGCAGAAAGTGACTCTAAGTACCAAGCGAAACGTCGAAATTTTGAACTGAGACGGTTCGATTATTCTTCGTTCATGCAGGACCTTCACGGTGGCCGCAAGGAGCAGGAGGTCCTTTCTCATCTAACTAAATATGCGGATACCCAGGCGAAGACCTTCCTCGCCGCGGCTAAACAGGTGGATGACATGGTGCCGCAGCTTGATGCCCTTATCCATGAGGTCAATCAAGCAGATAAGGAATTTCAATTTCAGAGGACGGAGAGGGAAGAGAAACGGAGAGCCCTGGAGAAAAGCAGCAACACGTACCTTGAGCCTGATGCTCCCGTCAGCTCAAGCGCAGCGTCCACGTTACTTACTAGCGGTAATGGGAATCAGAAACCAGAGGGAGACTTGGGCCGCGCCGATAGCACCGGGTCACAATTGCGGAGTGTCACTAGCAGCAATTCAACCACATCAATCCAGACATCCGCGGCTCCCAATCCGTCCGCCGGTTCCTCTGCCATGACCTCAGCCATAAACTCAAGCTGTACGTTCTCCGAAGTACTAGTGAATAACCTCTTCAGTATTACAGGACGCTAACTCTTGCCACAGGTCAGCAAAGGAAAGAAGGGCTGCTTTGGGCGTTATCTCGACCAGGATCTCATATTGACCCCAAAGGAATCAACAAGCAGGCTTGGCATAAGTAAGACCATATTATCGTGATTATTGAGGAGATACTGATACCATCATTCTTCGTCAGATTTTGGATTGTCCTCGACCAGGGTAAACTGTCAGAATACAGCAACTGGAAACAAAAGCTTGACTTACACATGGATCCTATCGACCTGCGGATGGCCTCAGTAAGAGAGGCTCGGAACGCAGAACGGCGGTTTTGCTTCGAGGTAATCACCCCGCAATTCAAGCGCATCTACCAAGCAACTTCAGAGGAAGATATGGGCAACTGGATTAGGGCAATCAACAACGCTTTACAGAGCGCTGTTGAAGGACGTAGCATGTATCCACCTCCACTCTCGTCGGAGGCGGACAAGCCATCTATGGGCCGAGACATTGGCTCTGTATTGACGGGGAAAAGCTCTTCAGTTTCCCACCACTCTCACCATTCATCCGCCTCGAGCAATGTGACCCGTCGCACGACAGTTGGGGCGCGGCCTAGCTATGTTCGCGGCGACTCACAGGGTTTCGAGGATAATCCCTCAAAGCTATTACAAGCAGTTCGCGACGCAGATCAAGGCAACCACTGGTGTGCGGACTGTAACTCTACCTCCAAGGTTGAGTGGGTTTCGATAAACCTAGGGATCGTCTTGTGTATAGAGTGCAGTGGCATTCACCGATCTCTCGGGACACATATTTCTAAAATCCGATCACTCACACTCGACGTCCATTCTTTTTCGAACGATATTGTGGAAATCCTTCTTCAAATCGGAAACCGCGTCAGCAACATGATCTGGGAGGCTACTCTAGATCAGGCTCAGAAGCCGGTAGCCTCATCCACTCGAGAACATCGGCTGAGGTTCATCACCGCCAAATATGCGGATAAAGCGTTCGTTCAACCACTGCCCTCTCCATTGTCGCGATTCCCGACGGCAGACGAAACGCTTCTCGCCTCAATCAAGAGAAATGACATTCAAGGTGTCCTTTACGGCATCGCCCTTCGCGCCAACGTGAACGTCGCCGATCGCTCCCGTAGCACTCACGCCGTCTTCCTCGCATTAGCTGCCGCGGACCCGGCACACCCCGGTCAAATGACGTCGAGTATATCCTCTCGACCTAGCACATCTACCAAGGTGATCCCTTTCCCCGTCGCTGAACTCCTTGTCCAGAACGGAGCCGAGATTCCGTCTCAGCCTCCTCCAATCCCTCTTTCCCCTGCCGCTCAATTATACCTTAACCAGCGAACTGCACGACTCTCTAATTTCAACCATCCTGTTCCTGCTGTAACACCAGCAGATACGCTGGGATCACTGCCCACCCTCCGAGGGCCCGGAGCTAGCAACGAGCAGGCACCAAGTTCGTTAGATAACAAAGAGCGAGAGAAACTGCATAAAAGAGGAAGCGCTGGAGCTAGGTTTGCTGGCAAAGTTGCCTCGCTAGGGATTGATCGATGAGTCTTCGATCCCCGGTCCCATGATGCCTAATATGTATTCTTACTTCACGACACGCCCCGCTTCCCTTCTTCCTGGATCCTATCCAGTTTGGCGGATTGATTCCCTTTTTTACGATCTATTTATAACCCATTATACTTAATGAGGAGTCCAAACGGACATAATGACTATTGCTATCGAGAGAAGACTTATCGCTCTATTATTGTTCCTGCCAGCATACTCGCGGGCTGTATGTCTATGGTGTATACAGTTGCAACTTCAAGCACAGAAATTATGAGTTAATGGACAATTAGCAAGCCTGGCCGTTGTTGTCTTTACCATTTTCCCCACGCACTTGAATGAAATCCGACCAGGGTCGAGCCAACACCAGCCTCAGCAGTAATTAAAGGAGAGTGGATCAAGGCCTTCTTCAATTGTCTATCTGATATTTCTATAATACTTAATTATCTTTGAGGAGGCAGTTTATCCAGCCGAATCGAGCCCGCATTCGTCACATATAGGTGAGCAAGACGTGCCTACTGGGAAAAAGCCACAATGATAGAATTCAGTTGACGTTGAGTTCTTGTGGCCCACGTTACCAATTGTTCAGCAAACCAAAGAAAACCACGATATCACCTCTTCTGCTAAGAGAAGAGGAATCAATGTCGGATATTATGTGCTTGGTAAACTGTACGGCTCTTATCAAACGGTAGCTGGTCAACCTGATACAGCTCCTTTGAGCCTATGCAGCGTCCTGGAAGAGAACGGGCCAAAACTAACTTCGAGACTCACCATGAGCTTCCGCCAATGACGCATCCAGTTGTGCTGTACA
Source organism: Aspergillus nidulans FGSC A4 (assembly GCF_000011425.1). Taxonomy (NCBI): domain Eukaryota; kingdom Fungi; phylum Ascomycota; class Eurotiomycetes; order Eurotiales; family Aspergillaceae; genus Aspergillus; species Aspergillus nidulans. Next base: position 1,489,470 of record NC_066258.1, on the reverse strand, counting down.
CACATCTGTGCAGACAACTTCTTTTACCCCCTTCCATGTACTTGAGAAATATGGTGAGAAAGCAATGTTATGATAAATGCAGAAGTGCTGTTGCAGCAGTGGGAACTGCACGCCAATCTGAACTACATCCCACTCAAAAGTATACACAAGGTCCTAATCCATATTGATAGAGACGGGCAGCAAAGCGTCTGTGGGTAGCTGGATAATGTCTCTTAAAAAACACTGGCCGCTTGCGCCAGATGGTGGCGGTAGAAAGTAGTACGAAATAGTAGTCTTTCCTCCGTTCATTTAGAAAGCCATTAAGCTAATGACCTGAATTAAGGACTTGCCCAATAAAATGGTGTCGCCAGTGAAGTGGCAAACCCGTCAACTTTTGTGTCGACGATGAGGACCTAAGTAGGGTGACAATAAACATATATGAGAGTTAATAAGTCCTGAACAATGTAGTTGTTTGTCCTAAGCCTATGCGGATGAAAGATCCACGTAATTCGAAAGGCTGCTCAGCGGCTGAGAACATGTCGAGATGATTAGAGACGCAAGGTGTGGGTTGACTCCTAGCCCACAGCTGTCAATATTGACCTCTACAAGGGCTGTCAAAAAGCTCTATTCTGTTGTAAAACATAAAACTGAGAGACAGATTTGTGGCACAACTAAAGCCCAAACCACAAAGAGCTAGACAGTTGTGGAAGTGCACAAAGGATGTGGATGCTGAAACAGCTGGATCAACCCGCCAATCACGATTGACCAGATAAATGCTAGTGCCATTCCGTGTACTTAAAAGTCTATGACACCGTAGTCCGTACTCTGCTTATCTTTACTGTGCTTAGCACTTTATCAAGCCCAGCTTTCTCGTAGGTGGGTAATTCGCGGTTCGAAAAGAAGCAGATTTCGGTAAATGTTTGCCCGGATCTTTGAAATTAGAAGAGTTCAAAGAAAAAGACTGAGTCAAAGACTGAATTGAGTCTTTTAGAGACTGCGAGGCGAAATTTTTTCTCTATGAAGTGCAGCGCAATTTCATGGGAAAAAAATCTACCGGTAATAGTGGGCTTGTGGCAATTCTTAATAATCGCTACTTGTCGGTATATCGCGTAACTTCCCCTTCTGGACGAGATGAGGCATTAGCGGTGGAGATTGCTCCCATTGGCTGGTCTCTCGTACCGAAACCACGAATGAGAGCTCTCCTAGAGCCGCCATCTGCCGGGCTTCTTTATTTTCACTTCCCCAGGGATCTAACGGACCTACTACTCCGTATGTGCTATGGATACTACCGAGTAGTTTTTAGTCTTTCTGACCAGTGACCACAAGCAATCTCGACAAAAACGGTTTTGCTTCGCTCTGGCCATGCCCCACAGAGATCTACCAGCCCTAGTGGGAATCCCTACGGTCCTGCCACATCCTCTCGAGGCTCGCGCCTGCACTTCTATCCCGGGATCAGCCCATCTTAAATGACTTCTACCGAGTGATTCTATGCCGGATTGCTACTAGAACTTATTTATGGTCCTATGTGCTGAGCCCGCATTGTTCTTTTCCGGTCGTCCGAGGTGGCGGATGATCCCCGCTCTTCGTCGCGAGTTGAGACTCATGATTTATGGCCAAGGGCCAGTTTCTTATGCTGATTTCTGTTACTCAAGGTGGCGTTCGTATCAGCCACAGTGCCGATGTCCCCATTAATCGATTCAGGAACAGTATCCGCTCGCGAGAGCTGGGGGGAGCATACGCATCCTTCTGTGTATAGAAAAATACGGGCCACTCTGGTTTGCAGTAGTGCCACCTGCGGTTCGCTGTCAAATCACAATTCTCTGGATAAAGACTCCGTTCTCCTAATGCCAATCCTGTTGCCACGGAGCACTTGGTGCACTCAGTTCCTGTTCCTCTACGGCTTATGGAGTATCCATCAAATCGACTTGCCACCGTTCGACTGAAGAAAACTCGACACTCATGATATCTAAGTCCTCCTACTATGGCTTCTTGCAGTAGCCCATACCGGAATTACTCCTAAAACATAGTTTGTCAAAAGCGACCCATGGATCTAGCCAGGCCCGATGGCTCTCCGGCTACCCCCAATCATGCTTTCGCACACAAGCCATCTACTCGGCGTATGTCGCCAGTTTTCATGTATTATGTGGGAACTATCCTGTCGTGACATCAGGCTAGCCGTGTGCAATACTGATAAGAACCGACTGTTCGGCTCGACCCTTGCACAATTCACGGGCTTGCCTTCTGCTTTCGCTCCTCGTCCGAGTGATCGAGACCCTTAGGAACATTCCGTGCGGGAAGCCATTTCTCTCTTCTGGGCTCTCCCACGCAAACGAGCCAACGGGTTCCTTGTGGCGGTATATTATCAACCGGCTCGACTTACAGAGTAATCTGCAGAATTCGTCGATCGTGCTGCCGTCGATCTTCGCATGCCCATTCGATCGCTGTGGCGTGAGAGGAACAAATCCCGGTCTGGAAACGAGGCCCCGATCTTGTAACCCAAGAGTGGATGTTTTTCTCCATCCAGGAACGGACCACAGCCACAAGGGAGTCTCAGCCCTCAATGTCAATTGCCAAATGACCCTTCGGCTATGCGAGCATCGAGCATCTAGTCTATCTACGGTGCTTGTGACTAGTGACATTCGCCGCCCGGTCAGCCCCGTCGCCCGGGCACCTCTTCTAAGAAGGCCGCGTTCCCCAGTAGCCCGTTACTGCTATTTCACTCCATTAGTTTCACTATCCGCTGCCGTCCCCTCTACGGAGTAGCCTTATCCACACCGGGTGTACAGGGCTTGATTTGCTGGGATCTCATCCCTAAGGGCCCGCTGCATTGACTGGGGCTGGACCCGACGGCAGAACGCCTCCTACTACTAGCAGGAGGAAGGCCCTTCACAAAGCTCAAGGTCCCATCTCCATATCTCTACCCTTTCAGTCCTAGACGGGGCGCGCTTACAGGCCAAGGAAACGCAAGCAGTCCCACCCTTCAACCTCAACCGGCCGAAGTGAGATCGATTCCCAGCTTTTGACCGACATCTTTTTAACTGTCGCTTGCGCCAAACTGTAACTAGACTGTATGTAAGTCACGTTGGCATATACTGATGCTTGGTAAATCATGGCCAGAGCGCAGATTGATTGATTTCCTCTCCTATTTAGTGCATCGGATCTAGCCCGCTTTTTTTTGTTGCTTGCAATTTGTTTTAGTAGACAGAGGTGAGTACATTATTTCCTTTTCCATTTCTGGCTGCTTCATATTTTTTGTTCCTTTTCAACAACCTTGTCATACATGCGCACATATTTTCTTTGAGACGTGACTTTGGGCTTCATGCCTGAATAAGGGGCGTTCTTGGTTCTGCTTTCCGTCCAATCCCCCAACTCTTTCCTCTCCAGTCTTTCCCTTCTCCTTTGCATGGAGGTCCTATTGGATTATGAGGTCTTGGGTGCTGGCGTGCTCAGAAAGAAGCTGGGGAGCCAAGTTTTCGTGGGCTTTTACCTCGTTGGGGCTCCCGACATTCTCGTCTTCTCTATTGACAATCCGCTCAGCTTGCCTTGACATCTTGTATGCAGCTGGGCTGGTGGTTTGTGGGAGATTTCTTCCTCCCATTCCACTACCATCCGGGTTCTTCTCCCGCCCCTTATGACCCCGGCTCCAGCTCTGTTCCGTGGCTTCTCTAGCCAAAGCAGCAGCCATGCCCCAATCTCCATGAAGAGTTCCCCATATAGCCCGTTGTTTCCTATTGCTCCTGTGTGATATTTCTATTCTCCACTCTTTTTACAGTTCCTTCGCTCCCATTTGTGCGAGCGTCTTACTATGTGGCTCTATACCATCACCCCAGTCCTCTCGTCTTTCAATCCTACCCTTGCTCTCCTGAAGGGATTTGAATACATTTGAAATATCGAAGCGAACGTTGTGAACGTGTGTGAGTGTGAGAGAAGCCAATTTCCGCCTCCTGACTCACCCACTCTGGCAGCCGCATGTCTGGATAGCGTCAATACTTTTTTTTTTTTCTTTCTTTCTTTTCATTTCTCTGTGCTGAGCATTCTGGAATCATTCTGACCTTCCCCGAGACTCTTTTACACATCTGCCGTCAGCTTATATACGTATTATAGAATACATCCTGTCAGAATTACTTGATCACACCAAGCTTCAATAAGGTACGTACGTTTGTGAGAACCAGTGTCATTTCTG
>NC_066258.1:1421706-1485208 GCF_000011425.1 Aspergillus nidulans FGSC A4 | reverse complement strand
TTTCACTTAAATGACATGACGAGATGGCCAGAAACACCCTTACAGCCAAATATGAAGCTGCTGCATAACGAAGAGCAAGCTACACCAGGCCAGATCCATGAATACCAGCAGAAAACCGGCTCAGCTCTATTTCCAACAATCATTACCAGGCCTGATGCAGCCCTAGCCGTCAACGAGCTTGCAAGATTCTCTAGGAACCCATCGCCAAGTCATATGGAAGCGATTAATCAAGTCATTGCCTACCTATATCATACACGATATCTAGCGCTTGAATTCAGCGCAAGTGAGTATGCTGATGAGATCTTCATATGCACGAGTGATGCCTCATTTGCCAATAATGAAGACAGAAAAAGCACCGGAGGTTACCTATGCAAGCTCTTTGGGGCTCCAATTGAATGGAAATCCGGCAAGCAACGAGCTGTCACGACCTCTACAACAGAAGCGGAATATGTCGCTCTAGCAGAAGCTGCTAAGGCAACATATTGGTGGCGTCGAGTTTTCAAATCATTGGAATTTGACCCTGGTCATACATTTGCTGTATATTGTGATAACAAGCAAACTATTGACCTGCTTGTAAAGGATACAGCGCAACGAAGCAAGCTACGCCATGTTGATATCAACAGATCATGGCTCCGGCAGGAGGTCCAGGAAGGGAGACTTCATATCAAATGGATCCCTACCAATCAGATGACAGCGGACGGCTTTACCAAGCCTCTCCCTGTTCAAAAACACCAAAAATTCATCAAGATGCTCAATCTGGTCGATATCAAGGACCTCATCCATGACCAGATCGGGTAATGCAGCGATCAATGTCAGCATTTGACCGCTGAGGGGGTGTGTCGACCGTATGTGACGGCTAGTCATATATGGAACTTTCCTGTTTGGGATATCGGAACTGCAAGCTCCGGCTCGCCGATGCTTATGCAGAGACTTCAGCTATTTCCACGGTTCAAAAGTTATGTCTCTTCCAACTGCCGTATTAGGCTAGGTTGATTATTATTTCTTGTGTATTTAAAGCTGCTCTATAGAGCTAGATTGTAAGAATCAGACCTTCATTCTTTTATATTATTCGTTAGTTGATGCTGGTAATTACGTCGATCCGGATGCTCTATATGAGAGCTGCTGCAGATTTATGATGCTTGATCTTCCAAGGTTTGACGTAGGCCAGTCCAGACTCAGACTAGCCTCGTTCCGGCCTACGGTCAGCTCCAGTCTAGCTTGCTGTCGCTTCTCTGGTTATTGTGGGGTAATAGTGTCCGTGAGTCTTGAGACCGTGACTCCAGCTTCTCCTCTACTCCTCTTCGTCTTCTCTCCTCACTTTCATCTGCATTTTCCTCACAACGCCTCTCAACCATTTGCAGTACTGGAGTGTCCATCAAGCTCCGGTTCCCTCTGGAACGGATGCTGTAGGTCTATAGAAGCATCGAACCCTTGACGCCCTCAGTTCACTCATAGTCACATTTCGCCTCCAGGCTTCTTGTCTCGTCATTCCACCGTCTTGCTCTTCGATCATCGCCTCCCCGCTATTATATTCGTGTCGTCCTTTGGACTGCATCAGTTTCCCTGCACACTCCAGTTTGATTGACGTTCTGTACTACATCACGCCACTCACCTTGCCATATCAGCTAACTCTTATCCATTGGCAGAGCTTTCACCCTGAGAACGCACTTCAACCGGCCTCCATTGTGCACCTCCTTCTCGAAATCGAACTCTACCTTGATTCAATACCGCTTGCTTGATGTCGTCTTGAGTTCCTCTTTGATCAAATCCCAACGCGAATATCTCTATTCGGTACTTTCATAACAGCCTTCGCAGCTATCCTGCTCATATCTTTTCTACCTATCCGCTCTACAATCCATAAATCATGTCAAACCACAGCTCGACCCCTCCAATTTCCGTTCCCCCATCCTCTTCCCGCCAGCGTCGAGCATCCTTCGCGTCTGGGCTCTCTTTCCCTGAGTATAAGCCAGGCAATCAGGGTTTAGCCAGCCCTCCAACCGGTTCCATGGCCAGTACTATGGCCAATGCTCAAGCAAACCAGAGACGCAGGCTGTCCATCACGACCCTGGGCCTGTCCGGCTCTCCAACTCAGACTTTGCCGTATGGGAACCGAAACTTTCGGCAGGGTAGCATCTCAAGCTCCGTGGGATCTAGCCCCGGGAACCCCGAAGAAGCCATCGCAGAAGATGAAAACTCGCCTCCTGGCACCATGCCGAGGTCTCCATTTGTTCGCCGACTTTCTTTCGGTGCCCAGGCGCTGCGAGATGCCCGCGCTGGAAGCATCGGCAACGGTAGATACCATCTCTCCCCCCCTGTATCACCTGCCACTGGAAAGCGCCGGACAGCGTCGTCTGCCGGTCTCTCCAGCCCTACAACCAACACAGGTGCTCCAGTATCATTATCTGCAAGTACATATAACGGTCTTCCCCAGAACGATATATCTAACAAATCTTGGCGACCAATAGGCGAGGGCTTCAACTGGTCTGAAGCTCTTCGAGCAAGGGCCGAACGCGGCCCTTTATCTCCAAATTCAGCCCAGGCCCAGCAGGCCCCGCAGACCCAGCACCGCCGGTCTGCATCCGTTGCGTCCCTGGATCTGCCCGCACGGGAAATGCCCAAGCAACCTAAACAAGTCAATAAACCCGACTTTTTCCAGGAGAAGATCCTCAGAGGCGACTTTATGGACTGATAGTCACTATCCGTGAATTCACGGGCTGCTGAGAAAGCGCATTGATTCTCGCTAGAGGAGTCCAGGATACGCCCGCTGCACCTCAAGTATATGATTAAAGGATACATATTTTACATGCTATGACATAGCCTGGGGAGTCAATACTCGTTTACTCGTTTCTGGACTTATCCGGAAACATGTTTTTAGCTTCCCATCTTGTCTCGAACTTTTATTCGCTCTTCCTGCCAGTGACGGTTCTACATTATGTTACCGGGTTTCCATGCTCATGTTTTGATTGATCTCCTTTTTCTTCGATTTGAAAACAAAGATCACCACTCGAAGGAGAACAAATCGCACATAACGGGTTTTATCATTTCGTTTGTCAAGGTATTATTGGACTGGCGTTGATGCGTTGTTATTTTTGATCTGCCACTAAATTCAAAATTGCGCTCTGGGTTAGTAGGGGCTTTGTCAAATGGCATACGTGTATTTTCGGTCTCGTGTATATTACATTGGGAACGATGACAGGTTTATTTATTCACTATTCTGTTCTACACAGACTATGTAGCGTTCTCTCGCGCAGATTATACTCCGTATGGTATAACGCAGTACAAAATTTCCATACTGCTGTTACCTAGAACCGTTCCTGCTGCTGTGGTGCGTACAACGCCTGACTATTCAACCACCGCTTAGAATCTGTTAGGCAGACATCAGGACTGAATTGCGGGCACGCTCTATCTCTCCCGGACTATGCATCCGTTCCAAAAAACATTTGAGAAGGGTTCTCTTGGTCAAATAAGGAACCGTGGTTAAAAGTAAAATATGGACGGCGTCAAGACAAACAATAAAAACCTGTAGTTAGATATAGCATATTTACGCCGACGGCCCAACTCCAGCATCATTTTGGTCAATATGCTGATGTGCTGGCACCTGGTTTCTTTTGCTCGACTCATCTTCATTGGCAAATTCACGGGCCGCTCGCTGGTCCAGAATATGCGCCGTTGTTACGCGTTCTTCCGGGGGGGGAGGGACCCATTTGCTGCTTTTCCAGGGAGGTACGCGCATCACATACATCATGTCCATTTCTTCAAGCGTCTTCCCTTTGCCCTCGAGTACAAAGAAGTAGACTATGAGTATGGCTGCGAAAAGGCAGCCGGCGAACACATAGCCATAAGCGAAATCGATATCTCCCGTGATAAAGGGCGTAAAGAACCTGATTTCCCGCTGTTAGCATACTACTGCATAGCATGGGTTTATAATGGACATGCCCAATAAGAAAATTCCACAGCCAGTTCGAAGCCGTGGCCATGGCCATAGCCTTAGCTCGATAGCGGGATGGGTAAAGCTCTGCCACGATAGCCCAAATCATGGGGCCCCACGTAGTCGCGAAACCTAAAATTACAGATAAGCGTTGTGCTCCCCGCAGTGGAGTATCCACCCAGAAAGTATGGGGTATATCTCACCAGTAATAAACAAACAGGCGAAGACAACCATTGCCTTGCCAGCGCCAGGAGTAGCAGAAGGATCTTCCACATTCAGAGAAAAGTGGCCAACTGAGGCAAAAACCATGAAATTCACAAACATCCATATTCCTCCTGTCACCAAACTTTTTCGTCTTCCAAAATGCTCGACAACATAAAGGCCGAAGAAAGTAGTGCCGAAGTTCACTCCGCCCAAGATCATCTGCGTGACAAACACGTTTGAGATACCCGCTCCATTGAAGACAGTTGTACCTAGAATAATGGATCAGTCCGTTTTCCCGAAGCATCTTCGATTTGAATCTGGTCCAGGGACCAGAAAGCCACATCCATATATGTGAAATATCACTACATGGTGTAACCACATGGCACTACGTGACTATACGCCTTAAAAACTGATGTAGACGTACCGTAATAGAAGAAATAGTTAGCTCCAGTCAGCTGTTGTAGTGCCTGCAGTACAATGCCTAGGGTTATGCGATAAAACATCCGAGGCCCCTGGAACATCTCTATCCACCCATGAAAACCACCTCTGGAGGAGCTTTCAGCCTCGAGTTGTTCCCTAATCTCAGTAAGTTCCTCTATGATAGCCCGGTGGTTCTGGGGCACGCCATAAAGTTTTGACATGGTTTGTCGGGCTTTGTCCGCGCGCCCGTGCCTGAAGTCATAGCGAGGGCTCTCTGGGAAAAATATGATTCCAATACCGAGAAGCAAAGCCCACAGAAACGTGATTCCGAGAGGAATACGCCAGGATGCCGAGTTGCTCATGCCCTCTGTCCCATAGTTTATGCAGTAGGCAACAAAGATACCCAGGGTAACGAACAATTGGTACGAGCTAGAAGGCTACTGTCAGCAGTCAGGTACTATCGGGGACAAAGAATATCTTGTCTTGAATGAACAGCTTACCAGACCATGGCCCCACGTATCTGTTTTGGGGATGTCTCGCCTTGATATAATGGCACTATTCAAATCCATTAGCCAAGACCTGGAAGGAGAAGGCTGCGCGTACCTAGTAAAGAGCAAGCGCCCACACCAAAACCGGTCACGAAACGACCCATCATGAATTGGTACCACTTAGGGTGTGGCGACGAGATCTGAATGATGAGGCCAACATGAAGAATAATGCACCAAAATGCAATGGACCATTTGCGGCCAAGCCGGTCAGCCAGTGGACCAGCCATCAGGGCTCCCAGAAGCGTACCGATGGACAACTACCGTGGCTCGAATCAATTTAAAGATGTAGTTTTGAGGATATCTTTACTTACCATGGACACTATCAGCCCTGATCGCACGTTATTGAAAGCGTAAGTTCCATCCAGCTGCCGCTGGCCGAATCGTCGTTTAAAATTGTCCATTTCGAGAAAGCCGGAGATCTGACCAGTGTCATAGCCGAATATAATGCCTCCTATGGAAACAAAGGCACCTAGAGCTAGAGATCGCCAGGTCACGAATGGTACAGGACTTTCATTCATTTCATCTTGCTTCTCTCTATCGAGCTGCTCCTGATGGTGCTGCTCCCCCGAGCGGCCAAGACGACATTGCGCTTCCTCAGATCGGTTATTAAGAAATATTGTTGATAACTTCTTCATGATAAATATCTTTGTAGCAGCAACTGCTGTGTATAGGTCTCAGACAAACGTTCATACAATGTCGAGATCAGAATAGCAGGTATATAGTGTAAGCAAACCGATGACGAAAGCCACCAAAATTTGAGAAATGCATCAAAATATGCAGCAAGCCTCCTTAAATGGGCTGGATGATATCGCAAATAAGTATAAAGCCTACGATGACGATGGCCATGGCTGGCCAAGCCCACGGACATGATCCAATGGCTCGTTACGGCTCAAATGTTGGAGGCAAACGAAGGGAGTATTCTGTAGTCATGACGTCAGGAACCGTTCTTTCCCCCAGACTCGGCAGATTTCTCCAAATTCAGTTTCGAATTGTATAAGGATAATTACTGCTACCTAGAATGTCATACAATTAAATAAAATCCGCGATTCTGATATAGCTCACAGATTTTCAGTAAGGGATGCCGTTCGTAAGGAGCTGGAACTGATCATATCCCTTTGTCGACATACTCAAATACGATTTGCGCACTAGCTCCCGCATAAACTCCGCCGCCTCTCGCTCACTCTTGTCGAGGACGAATCGATCACGGAAGTGTTTCAGCGTCTCAGGTTTGAAGCATGGTAGGCCGCTGTCTAACATCAACGACACAATGTGCGACAGTTTGGTGCTATACGGCCTAGACGCTAAAAACGCCTTTACGACCAAAGACTCGAACCATCGATATGGCTGAGTCTGTGTGGGATTGTGACTTCCACTGCTAGAGGAATGTGGAGTGCCACTCATCACGGCCACCATTTCCGATGTGAGTTTGAATGGCGCACGTTCGAAGCGTACACCGCCGGGCGCGATATCAAAGCAGAACCCGAAATCGATATGAATAATGTGGCCAGCATCATCAAACATGATGTTGCCATTGTGCCGATCCTTGAACTGCATCAAGTAGGAAATGACAGAATACGCGGCCATGCTTTTGACGAAGTTTGTTCGGGCTTCCTGGAACTGGATTGAATCTTCTCCCCCATACTTGGAAACAAAGTAGTCATATAGCCCGTTGACTGCTTCGCGGCCCAGCATATCCCGTGAAATAGAGTTTGGCAGCACATCAATGACCCCACATCCTGGTGCTGTTGAAGTCACCCGGTATGGGAATACCCAGACGTCGAGACCAATGCTGGCAAATATACTTCGGAAGGCGGCTATCATTTGCAAAGCTAGCATATCTTGACGGCAGTCGTCTCCGACTTTAAAGATGGCCGACTGCCAGACCTCGTAGGTTTCCTGGTGCGCGTCCGATTGATGATGATGCGAGGATTGGACCAGCTCGTTCGATGGCAGGCTTGTGGTTCGCGTCTTCTGAATTCTGAAAGTTGCCAAATAAGGCGCCTTTGCGTGGCTTTGTAGAGGCTTCCCTGACTTGCGATCGATTCCAACCACAACGCCGTCTGGGTTGCTGGGAAGATAAACGCCAACTTCAACTTTGATTTTACGAAGCTCTTCCTCAATCTTTTCCTTCTTTTCAGGCTTGCTCTTCTTGATGTATGGGCGAAGTTTTCCAGAGATACCAGTAATCTCGTTGAAGAAAGAGAATTCTCTTTGATAGAAGTCGCGCTCATCGTCACTGAAACTTGTAATCAAGGTGTCCATGAATCGATCCAGGGTTGGCTTGAGGGGGTCCGGCTGTTCGTGTCAGTCTATTTCCGTCATTAGTTGCTGTTGTCACTTACTATCTGAGAATCCTCATCTTTATAGGAATTCGCCTTCATGTTCCAAATCACTTGATGTGCAAACAATTGAGACTGCTTCGCCGTTTCGAGGATGTACCGCTCGACATAACCTAGGGCATCATATCGGAGAGCCTGAACAAGCTGTGGGACGAAGTAGAATCGAACGTCAAGGGAATGACTCTCCAAGGCCTTCATCGCATATTGCAAGATGAACGGATGGTTGCCGTAGGCGGGCAGGAAATAAGTTAAGCCTTCGATAGGATTGACGGGGGCCCAGTACAGCAGATACTTATGGTTGTCAGTTCAAACACCCAGGAGGTATCCATATGACTAACCTTAAGTTGAGAGGAAACGTCGGCTGGTAGCGCTGATCCAAACATAATCTCAAGACTACTAGGCTCATCAATGGCCTTCTCAGGAAAGCTAAGAAGTAGTCTCCGGATTTCATTGCTGAGCTTTCCAGACGGGAAACGTGTCGCAAGCTGGATTGCTAAACCTGGGCTCTCAGCCCAAGCAACCCGCAGCATATTCTCCTAGAGGAATTCTTAGAACGTGGCTACGAAGGGGAAGGGAAAGAAACAAACCTCCGTGAGATGCTTGCTGAATTGAGGAGGGTTATGCTTTCGGTCAGGTTCCAGCGGATACAACCAAACCCTGAGCCTTGTCCTCTCGTTTTCCAAAAGAACTTGGAGAAGATCTTGTTGCGCCTGAAGTGAAGTGTAAGGCCATCGGGTGTTGCAACCCACACCAGACACTTTTGTCAAAGCGGTTACAACATCGCTGAGAATTTTATCTTCCGCCTTTAACTGCAGCCGATTACCTCCAAAGGACCATCTGATTCGTTCAGCATGGTCCAGATAGAAGCCCTATTCTGGGAGGTGGGGATCTTACCGGGGCGGATGTTTGAACCAGTTGAGAGCAGCAGATAGGATTTGGTGTTTATGTCGCCACAGCGTGACATTGTCAATGGAGGTGCAATGCCTGAGAGCCCTGAGACAGAAGTGGATTATGCGGAAATGGACTTCTCGGGCCAGAGGATGGTTACTAGCATGCAAAAGTCCCACTGTCGTCCTGTCAATAAAACGAGAAAACAGATGTTGCGTCTGTGCATTGCCTAGTCGGACAGCATTAAAATGGCTTTCGAAAAGCTGGATAATCTGGAAGTGTGGGGCAAGAATGTTCTGAGCAAACTTCTGTTGCTGAAGCATTGAATCTTTGTTTGTCGGCAGAAGCTCAATTTTGGCATACATCGGGTCCACATGACTGGATGTACTCAATATCTAGAAGTATTATTGTTGCATGGGGCGGATTGTGCTCACCTGAAAGAGGGATCAAAAAGTCCCTGCCTTCGTAGGATCGTGTTCTCCCATTGCTGGACCACCTCAAACAGTATTGTCGGCTCCAATTTGGGATTTTCATGCATTACCCCCAACCAAAGGGAGACACCAATTTCGATAGACTCTTTAGAAAATATCTGGAAAGGCAGCGAAACCAGGTAATGAGCGATGACAGCATTGGCAGCGTTACTACCGCATAGTAAAGCAGCGGCACGCTGCATAGTATCTCGAATCTTGGGTAGAGCGACCTGCTTTCCGGAGTGGACTGCTTTGTGGATATTTAATAATGACTGTTCCATGCACTTACTCTGTTTAAACGAAGATGAGTCTCCTTGTTCTAGAAGTTTGAGCCCTGGATCTAGGTGCTCATCAGCATCATCTGACGTTGACCATACTGGACACTGCCCAGTGCGACGATACTTCTGACGAGCTGTATGCTGAGCGATGAAATTGGAGGCAACATTGACTCTAGTAACTCCAAGGCTTTCGATAGACCCTAAAAGTATCTGGTTAAACGTGATTGAATATATTGGTAAAGTATACTTACCAAGTCGATGATCGTTTTGGGGTATGAGAGAGCCCATCTCAAGCGCAAATGAACGACCCATTGAAATATCGCCGTACCCATCATTATCATCAGATGCAGATAAATAAGACTTTACGTTTCTCAGAGAATGTACTTATTGACAAATTGGATTACGTACCTGAAGAAGGCCTTTGATATCCAGAGGCGCAATGTCCATGACACTTGTTATCCACGCCCTTGCCCGCTCAAGTAACACTTCAAGTGTCCTTCTTCTGTAACCATAATTATCTGGAAGATCGACCTTAACGTGACCAATTAGAGAAGTGAACGTTGACTTCCATTCAAATTCGTCAAGCTCTTCCTCGTGGCACGAACGCCAGACGACCGTTAGAAGCTCAAGCAATGCAAATAAAGAGTTCTTGTCACAAAGGGCTGAGGGACACTCCTGTATAACCCTATTCGCGCAGGAAATAGCCACTTTCTGAATTCTTTCTATGCGGTGACAGCAAGCTATGAAGAAACCTGCCAATTCCTTCGACAAGAAGGCAGAATTCCGTTTCCCGGAAAGGGTCAATGAAAGGTAACAGCCGACAACCCTATCGGCGATAGCGGACATACAGCTAGCCATCTCAGCGGTAGCAAGGGCTGGATCACGGAAGTAACTCAACGGCTTTGTGCAATTACCCGAAAAAGCGCGAAGATTCTCAAGTAAGAGGGCAGCATTTAAGAACACCGCCTTGGGGTAACTCAACCGCTTTATTTCGGACTCCCGGTGTGGAATTTCATTGACCAAACGTTTCTTTTGCTCAATATGACGCTGAGGGCTCATGCCACGCCTGAGCACAGTGTTAAGCTCAACATCGCTCTCAATCATGTCCATGCGATCCTCAGACACAAGAGCAGGGGAATGTTTCGCGAGTAATCGCAGCTCTTCAATGTGATTTTGCCCCACGGTTGAACTGAGCGATATCCCATGGACGGCAACATTGAACCACGCATCTCGAAACAGAGCAGAGATGTACTGGTCTTGTTCGAGCTGCAACCCTTTTGAGGAGAGTAGAGCCAGCGGCTTCAAAAGTGGGCTGATGTCCTCAGGTGCTAGATGTCCTTCGTGCTCATCTGTCGCATCACCCTTGTTCACTAGACTTTCCAAGAGATGAACAAGGTAGAGTCTGTAAAGAGGGGAATCCCTTCTCAACGACATGGAGAGGTAATTCATCGCACCTAGGACTGCATTCACAACATTGCCATATCCTTTGGCGACACCATCGCGGAAAACACGGTCATAGAACTTCAATAGAAGCTGAAACTCAGCTTGACCAGTGGTGATGGAGAGTGCCGCTGTCTCCTTGATTATACAAGCATCCACTGCTGTGTTCAGTTTGCTGATCTTTTGCAGAAGCATCGACTGTGCCAGGGCACTAATTTGTTCATCATGGCAGCTGGTTGCAATTGTCACTATAGCATGAACAATATTCGGAACGTTGTCCGTGATCTCGAGGGAATCTGCCGAGGCCTGTCGGAATTGAATAACTGCCTCTCCGGTGAGGTAAGACTTGTCAGAGCCAGGGCTCAGCACATTCCCCAAGGAGTATAGAGTTGTTATAACGGAATCTTGGGAGAGAACACCGAGAATCTGAGAAAGACATCGAGCAGCGACAGGCCCTATGCTTCCTGCATTTATACCACCCTCCATTATGAAACGCAGCAGTGAGCGACTTCCAGATGATGCGCTGCTGACAGACATACGGGAGATAATCGTAATGCACTTTAGAGTTGTCGTCGCAAGTTCAATACACGACATCTGCTTTGGGTCTATAAGGGTATCCTCGAGCCATGACAGAAAATCATCAGTATTTGCATTTTCCGTCAGAAGCGCACAATTGAGGTACCCTGTTAAGGCCAGAGCCTTGACAGAAAATGCAAGTTGCTGTTGCCAAGGAGAGCCAACTTGCAGATAATCGGAGCCGTCCTCTAGAAGTTGGATCTCCTCGGCGATGATGCCAGTCAAACGATTGATAAGGGTTATCTCTGCTTCGTCATGACTCCTGGCGATACCGACACCGTCCACATATTCATCCAGGAGCTCATCATCCGACATATTTTGCGCTCCAATGAGAGATGTTATGCAAGATTTGATGAAACGCATATAACCCTCTTGCAGAAGCATAGCCCCTAGCGGACGACCGTTGGTGGCATAACGCCGAGTATATATTTTCCAATTCCGAAGTGTATTGTCTGAGGCACCAGCACTGCGCACTATGGATGAGGCAGTCTCGATAACCACCATAAAATTCTCTGAAAACATTGACCGAATATGGTCGACCATCCGCAGCTTTTCAGTCGCAGACCAAAAGGCACTAAATTTAGCGGCGGCTTCTAGGAAACCAACGATCGAGGCGCAAATGGCCAATATACTGACAGACTCGGCAGGGTCAACTTCTGCAGAGAATTCGATCGCCTCGACACATTTATATACATATTCGTTCACGGAATCAAAGACGACTTGGCGCAAAGACGGGTATTTCGACCCCAGATGAAGGAGAGCGAATGTGAGGTGATATGAAAGCGCTTCCCACGGAGACGGACTGATATCGCGTAGAAAGGGCGAAGGACGGAAAAGCTGGCCATGGGACTCTGGAAGGTATTTGGATAGTTGTGAGACTAATCGCGACGCGTGTTCCTCTTTGGTGACGGAAGGGGCGGCCTTGCAGAGAGATATCAAGACACATAACTCGCGAATATCCTTTTCGTTTGTTAGTTAATGTCACTTCTACTGGACGAAACGACGAACCATAGGCATCCGTGACATAGGAGATTGACTGTGCAAAACGCCATTGAGAGAGCCATTCAGTCGATTTGTTAAATGCTGGCATTGTCGAGTAAGCTGGTCAATCTCGGACTCGTGGCTGTCGTCCGGCGTGCTGCTGGCGGCTAACTTTGCGAGTTTCTCCAAGGCGGAAGCCCGGATATTTGGACTGAAGCTACACATCAGTCAGCGTTTGATAGCACAATCAGAGGTCTCCCAGAATGCGCACTCGTCCATTTCATACGCTTGAGTTAACTTTTAAAATAAAATTGTTCGTGAGTGGTGTCCTTCCGCGCCTCTTGTCGTCCAGATGGGCCAGGGGCAGGGATTCCAGGGGACTCGAATGATATAGGTAGGTATGGAGAAAGATCCACGTGGGGCGTCAGCGGCGGCCCTGGTGCTCCAGCTTCCATACAAGCAAGTACCGAGTGGTACTTGTTTCCGATAATTACCAAAGCACTCCAATCTGTCTATACCTCACTTTGTCAAACGACGGGAGTCGATTTTTAGGGCCAGAATTACTTTCTGTCCAGAGACTAGAAGTAATGGCATCATGCTCTGCATTTTGTTGGTTCATTTGCGGCGAATCAGCAGTTCAGATTCCCTGGAGGGATAGTTGCAATTTAAGCAACAAGACAGACATAGAGTGATTTCATGAGCAATGTACCTACATCACGCATTTGAAGGATATAAAAGAATTGTTTTAGATCCTTTGAAGCTACCAGTCCTTACAAAGTAGAGGCCGCGATCTGTCCGTAATTAGAACAGGATACGAAAGAACCATTTTTACGGGCAATTTACGAAAGGATGTTGTACCTAATTATGGAACTCGAGAGTAGCGCGTTTCCTAAGACCCTGGCCGAACAGTAAGATTCAGATTGGCCGACGAACTCAAGCTTTTGGGCTTTTATTTCCACCGTTATCTTTTTATTTGACTACCACATTCTTCTCTGACTTTTTCAAGCTGTCGCTGGTTCAGGAGCACCATTGGCAGCTCCTCCCGACCTTTTTGGCCTATAAACTTCACCTCAAGCCCGTTCCGCACTTCTGCTCGCAGTAGAATGTGAGTTGTAGAGACAATACGATGGTACCACGAAATGAGCAAAGTTCCCTTAAGCGCAGCAGGGTAGGAAACCACTCTCCAAGCTGTATTCAGCTGCTAATTGCATCCTCATCTCTATAGGTTACTGCAGACCACGAATCGCAAGATCAAAAGAAGCCCAGACGGTCTGAGAGGATCAGTTCACAGCAACAATCGCAGACACCTGTCATACAGTCATACCTACCCACTCCGCTAACGCATCATGACTCTACGGCTACGGACTTACGAAACGAAATGACAGCTACTCCGCCAAGTCAAGCTCTTCCGCGGTCACCTTCTGACCTAGGGTCTCCTCCTGGCGATACACAAGCGCTCTCGCAATTCGTCTACCCTCCCAGAGCGTTTGCCGATGACGTCGAAGATGAAGCCGCAGAAGGGGTTTGGGGTTACCTCATACCTCTTGACGATAAAGTCCGGGACGCTCTTGTGCTCCGGAAACGTGATGGCTGCGACGCGAAGCCTACCAAGGAGCGATCATCCAAGGAGCGGAAATCTAGGGAGTCTTCCACGAAACACGCTGCCAACCGACGTCCTGGGGGCTACTTGATTGGACGACATCCAGAATGTGGTAAGCAATACTTATGCAATTTGCCGATGGTGTTACTGATATAGCCCAGACTTGTCGCTCAATATTCCAACTGTATCTAACCGCCATTTTCTGGTGTTCCCTGAAAACCGTAGGGGCGATACAGTAGCTATCCTCGAGGATTTGTCCAGTAACGGCACGTTTATCAATGATGCAATTGTTGGCCGAAACAAACATCGCGAACTGGAAGATGGTGACGAGGTGACCGTATTGGACGAGGTGCGGTTCGTTTTTAGAGCACCCCGGACAAAGAATATTAGCGGATTTCGGCAGCAGTATCGAGTCTTGCAACAACTTGGAAAGGGACACTTTGCAACGGTCTACCTTTGCGTAGAACGCACTACTGGGGCAAAGTTTGCGGTAAAAGTATTTGAGAAACGAGCTGACTCCAAGTCTCAAAACGACGCGTTGATGCAAGAAATCGGCCTCCTGATGAGCGTTAGCCATCCAAATTTGCTCTGCCTCAAGGACACATTTGATGAAAGTGATGGGGTATATCTCGTGCTAGAACTTGCTCCGGAAGGGGAGCTTTTCAATATGATCATACGCAAACAGAAGTTTACGGAAAAAGAGACTCGCCACATCTTCCGTCAACTCTTCGAAGGCCTGAAATATCTGGTATGCCCCGTCCCTTACATGGGTTGTTCATACTATGATTCTAACGTAGACAGCATGACCGTGGAATTGTCCACCGAGATATCAAACCGGAGAACATATTAGTTGCCGACAACAAATTGACCGTAAAATTGGGAGATTTCGGGCTGGCCAAGATAATTGGTGAGGACTCATTCACGACTACGCTGTATGTTCTCCCGAAAGTATAATTGAAGTACAAATAACTGACCAAATACTACGTCCAGATGTGGCACACCAAGTTGTAAGTACTTACGAGTTCATTGTGAATGATGCTCATTCTCCAGATGTTGCTCCCGAGATACTCCAAGAATCTCGCCGTCGAAAATACACCAAAGCTGTCGATATCTGGTCACTTGGTGTCGTCCTCTACATATGCCTCTGTGGCTTTCCCCCTTTCTCTGATGAACTCTATACGCCAGAGAATCCTTACACACTGGCCCAACAAATCAAGCTAGGGCGCTTTGACTACCCATCACCGTACTGGGATTCTGTGGGAGATCCCGCCTTGGATCTTATAGACAGGATGCTTACAGTCGACGTCGATAAAAGAATCACTGTCGATGAATGTCTTCAACATCCATGGCTCACAGGCGAGCTCCCAAGCGTGACCGATAGCACAGACGGTCTCACGGGTGCGTTGGGAAACTTGGACTTCTCCAAAAGGAAAATTGCCCGGGAGAGAACTCTCCTCAGCGGTATCAATGATGTACGTTCCAGCCAGCAAAAGACGGGAGACGGAGCCTCCGTTAAAGTTTACCATAAGAACATTGCTGGTCAACGTATGCATAACCAGAGGGCTACTCGCCAGCATGAGTTCCCGAACAAGAATAGTGGACCCAAAGATTTTGTTAATCTTGGGGAGTGCGGAGATCCGGTATTATTTGAAGAGGAACCGACAAGCCGCCACAATTGAGCTTTATGGGTTGATTTAAAAGGTCAATCGCGATTATCTGGTTTTGTGACAGAGGGTAATAGTTGAAATGGCACATTTATTCTAAATAGCACCAACTGTCAACTTTAGAGCTGCTTTTCTTATAACTACTTTTCCTTTTGTAACTACGTGCTTGATTAAGAGGAACGGAAAGGCAACGAGAGCAATTCAGTTGGTTAACTGCATGCCATGATTCTATACGCAAAGCCTTCAGAGAATAAATATGGTACTGCAGTGATCGGTGATGGTAGTGATCGGTTCAGTCTATAATACTCTAGTGTGTGTATGTCTCAGAGTCTGGCAATGTTATGAAGATCAGGGCCCATTCGGAAGCAAAGGGTACATCTATCTAACATCCGATAACTGCTTCGCTGAGAGTTTGTACCGCTTAAACTTCATTATTATCTCTATTTCTTCATACAAACACCATAGAACTTCTCTATTTTGAGACGCGACTCCTCCGAAGTGACGCCATTGCGTCATAAAGGACGTCTTTGAAGGCAAACAAGAAAGCGGCAGTTATTGCACTTTGGGTGACTTTAGGCCCGATTCCTGTAAAAGAATAAACAACGCATTCTGGTCAAACAAGAATTAATGAACTCACCTTTGTACAGTCCAGTGTAGCCCTCTTCCTTTATGATTCTCTTTAAGCTTCCGTTCAAGCTCTCCTTGGGGCCATCCTTGCTGGCAACATGCATTCGGCTTTTCACAGTAATGTATGGGTATGTGATTGAGGTCGCCAAAATCTTGCCAAGGGCACCGAGGTAAAAGGCGTCCTTTGGTGTCATCCGACGGCGGCGTTCCACTATGTTTTTCAACTGCTCGAAGATGGTATACTGTAGAATAGGATTGATCACCAAGACAAGTGCAGGTAGGACGCCAGCAAAGAGTGCAGTGGGTCCCTCCTTCTGGAGTAGGTCCATAAGTGTACCGAAAGTAGACGGCCGCTGCTTCTTGGGAGCTCCTGGCAGTGACTGATCATCCTCTGCCGATTTGCGTGCGGTCACTCTGGTGTTGACGACCCAAATCGGGTTTGTGAGCAGGACAGTTGCACTCCCTGCAATTGCTCCGGCTATCATCGATTCGAGTGTTGACAATTTCTTTGAACGACCTGCTTTTTCGGCAGCCTTCTCGAAGGCAGACCTGGTCCATTCGTACCAGTAGTAGTAGACAAAGTTCGTGACGCTGATACCGAATAATGCTGACTCGAGGCCAGAGTAAAGTCCAACTATTCCTTCTCTCTGCACAATACGACGAATCGCATCAATAGTCGAAGACTGCGCACGCTTGGATTCGACTTGCGCTCGAGTTGAGAGTGTTATAAGTGGGTATCTGGTTAAATCATCCAGGTGAGTATGTGCTCATGAAAGGGGAGGACTGGCTTCAGATTACTCACGTCAGAACCATGGACAGTATGCCACCACCAGCACCCGCCAGAGCATGGGCTATGTTGTCGCTCTGTTGAGCAGCAGCAGCGGCGGCCACTTTCTTTGGGTCCTCGACCTTTGATAGAGACATAACGAGATTCGGAGGTATCTTTGAAGCCAGATGCTAAAAGAAGGGAGTCGTGTCGAGAAACTGACAAGACAGAACAGGAAGATGGGGAGAGAATGAAAGAAAGTAGATTTCAAGACAGGAAAAGGAGTGATATACGAATAACAATCGGAACGAAAGAAGGGGTGGTCGAACCGCCTCTAGAGATGTTTTGGTCGGTTCGATAATTGGGGCATGGCGATCCATCTCATGACGTTTACCGAATCCTATACCTCGGCTGTTATAACTTTCAGCCTTCAACCGTTTTCCCAAGATGTACAGCCATACATTTGTACACTTTTCAGTATGGTAAGGAATCATCGGTCTCGGAAACCGGTCAACATGATTCACGTGTTACTCGCCGCGACTATAACTGCTTTTCACAAACATCCTGGAGTGTGTGGTCTCTGTTGAGGCGACACTCGGAGCGACACTCGGTCTAATCAAAGGCTAGCGACATGATATCTGGGCGCCCTTCCCGAAAAAACCATCAGGCCGAAGTTAGATCCTTCATCTGGACTTAGGATTATTCGCGAGTTCTAGTCGATTTCTGGCGAATGAAAGGTGGGGCTGGAGCTGTTGTGTCCTGCATGTGATCTAGTTCGAGGGTTTGTGTTGTGATAAGATGACACTGGTATCATATGAACATACATGTTTCCTAGTATCATAAAGACCAAGAGTAGCCGACAGAGCAAGGATGTAACTGTTCTCAGTTCAATCAAAAAGATTTACAACCTCTAATTTACCACGGCAGCGAGTACACAAGTCATTCATGCGTTCCCTATAACTGAGCCTGACAAGATGCGCAAGGAATCCAACCTAAGAAACATGAAGAGAATATTGTAAAGAGGCCAGATTAGAGTCGCAAACAGAGAACAAAAATAATGAAAGCAATGAGGAACAAGGTGTCGGGGTAGGGAGCAAGCAGAGAAATAAGGTGCTGACCCTTAAGTGTTCCTGTACAAGACAACGAGTAAGAGCCCGACTAAGCATAGCGAGAAAAGAGATACACTCCCACGTAGTCGTTTCCAGCTGATTAAAACCGTCAACACCATCCGTTTGTACCGTGATTAGGGATGGACAAAGACATCGAGCTTCGCAGAGAATATGGAGGTCCCACGGATGCTTCTGTGCCCTGTGCCAAAGGGGCAGTTCGGCAATACTGCTTTTCGGTCATGATTCGTCTAACAGCAGCCACCGGCAGATCCAGACTGGACACCCTGACCCTGGCCGACTTGCACAGTTGGCTTGTTATTCACGGTTGCAGTGCCCATGCGTTCCTTGATCTGTCGAGCCATGGTTAAGAAAGCTTGTTCAACGTTCGAAGCATTCTTGGCAGATGTCTCCAAAAATGGGATTCCAAGACTATCGGCGAATTCCTATAGGTAGACACAGAAGTTAGAGGGTTTCCGGAAATAACAGCTGAAGAAGACCACCGATCGATGTTGTGATGTCGTGACAGGGATATAGCAACCAACCTTTGCGACAGTGTATTCCACGACTTTTTTGTCCTCCATATCGCTCTTGTTGCCCACGAGAAGCTTGTTGACACCTTCAGTCGCATAGCGGTCAATCTCCTGAAGCCACTGCTTCACGTTGTTAAAAGAGTCCATATCGGTAACATCGTATACAACGCAGATACCATGAGCGCCACGGTAGTAAGAGGACGTAATGGTTCGGAAGCGCTCTTGGCCTGCGGTGTCCCACTATGTAAGCCGTCAGCTTTATCCGATGCACTAAAAGAGCTCTATCAGCTTTCCATACAATCTGAAGCTTCACAGTCTTGCCATCAAGTTCAATAGTGCGGATTTTCTTTCATAGAGGCTGTTAGTTAATCCCTGTCCGCAGAATGATTGCCTGACAACCGATAACCGATCGACAGCAGGGTAAACGTACAAAATCCACGCCGATAGTGGAGATGTAGCTTTCTGTATAGGTATCATCGGCGAATCGAAGGAGCAAGCAGGACTTTCCAACGCCGGAGTCTCCGATAAGGAGAAGTTTGAAGAGGTAATCGTATCTGACCATGTTAGGGCTCTGGAATGGGAGAAGTACTCAAATTCGGGGAGGCGTAGCATAGAGGACTCTGTGTTTTGACCACGTTAGCCGGCTGAATAGATATAAAGCAGCAGAAGCGGGCAGAACGAAGTCATCTCAAAGAATAAGAGAAACCATGTCACGGCAACAAAACAACAGCACGATTCTGGTGGACCACTGCCAAACTCGCAGGCAGACGTTCAAAGCACTTACCACTCAGGGTTCATCTTGGCTGCTAATCGGCGTGGTTTTCTTCGAATGAATGAGTTCGCTAGAGAGGAGGTAATATCCGCAGCGAGACAGGAAAGCGAGATTCAGGTGATGTAACGTAGAGAAGTGTCAGCCAGGATGGGCTTCGGCGGTGTTGCTCAGTGCAGGAGAGCAAAGGAGCCCAGCGTGCAGTAGCCTGTGACCGTTTCACGTTCTGCCTGGGGCCAGCCTATGACCAAATTAGGCTTAGTGTTCCATTCAAAAATAGCCCAAGATCCCATTGCTCTGTCATGCACCACATCCTTGACATCAGAAAAAACCTAGAGTAGCATAGACATTTGGATAGGTACGGGCAGCTTTGGGGGTCCGTAATGTTAATTTCAATCTGGACTCTTCCATGGGCGACATGGGATTCGAACGCCACGTCAAGCAAGGAAGCCGAAGGTAAGTTGTTACACGATTTACCGTCCAAAAGCCATATGAGATTCGATTCAAGATAAATACTAGACTATGGATCGGCATGCAGAGTGTTCACTCCCGTCATTCAGAAGAGCAAGCGCGCTTAGAATCCTCAACCTTACCCTCAAGCATAACCATGCTCTTTTAGCCATTTCAAGACTTGCTTTTCATCCCTTTCTTTGTAGTTGGCACTGGTCCGGATACTGTCGGCCACAATCACTAGTGCGCGATCATACGCAGTTGTATCCTTGTCCTGGAAGAATGCAGCAATATCATCGCCAATGCTATGATCAGCAAATTTCGAGAGTCCCATCCGCACGAAACGCTCGAAAACGACGTTGTTTGCGGAAAGACGTGCTTCTACGGAGTCCCAGTTGTTCTTCATATACTCCCATAGCAAATGACGAACTTTGGAGTTGGCCGCCAAGGAAACTGCACCGTTATGCACGTCCTGAATAGCAACTTTATCCGAGAACACGAAGTCCAGATACTCATTGACAAGTGCAGCATCCTTCGTACGTCCCAGAGCCCCAAGGCAGATTTCCTTGCCATCAACAGAATCGGTCTTGAGATATTCGTCCTTCACAGAGTCGTACTCTTCTCTAGTACCTTCCGAGACAGCAATACTGAAGATTGCAGAGCGGAGATTTGTGTGGATAGCGCTCTTGTCCTTTGCGGTTGCCCACAGACCAAAGCGATTCTTAGCTTCAGCCACAATACTGAGAACAATTAGTCACATTCGAAAGGAAGACAAAAGGTGACAGAATGACAGCACCTCTCATTGCCCGCAAGCCCCGACATCGCGATCAGAAGCTTCCGCAACTGCAGAGTGAGATAATCATCAGTGGGCTTGAACTCCCAGCCGATCATATTCGCGGCGGGGGCCGAAAGTTCACGAGCAAACTTCTTGAGGCCCTCAGCCACCTCTTCGTTCTGTGAGAAGACAGACCGTAAATTGCCGACAGAAGACGAAATTTGGGACCAAACCCTATTGAATCAGCAAGTAAGCAGAAAGAATGCAAAAGCATGCAACCCGAGAAGGGGAAAAGGTAAAGACAACTCACAAATAGTTCGTTTCATCCTTGAACCCTTCTAGAAGAGATAGCAAGGCTGCAGTGCTACTTTCACCAGATACAGCGAGGGCAGCAGCGTCACCAATCAATCCAATCTTGTCCTCAGTGCTTAACGAATCCAGGGACTGACCGAGCTTTTTAAGTCTTGAGGAGGAATAGTTGGTTCGATAAAAACCGGAAAGGTCTTTGTTGATCTTGTAAAACGAATCCTGGCCAATGCCCTGGATGGTGTCCGCCTTTGATACGAGAGCACGAGGGTCCTGAACCGTCAATTCGGGACCCGATTTGATACCGAGCGGAATCCACCAAGTTGTCTCATCCTCTTCAGGCTTTACATCACCGGTTGAGAGAAATCTGTTTTGGCGAATTTCAAGTTGGCCCGTCTCTTCCGCGATTGTGACAACTGGAAACCCAATTTTACGAATCCATGGATCCTGGTAGATATTATAAGAAATTCTATCCATATTTCAAGATTCACCACACTTACCATGAAACTGTTAACGTCCTGGTTAGATGCTTGGCTAAGTGCAATCCAAAGATCATTAGTAGTAGCGTTGCCTATAGGTATATGGTTAAAAGTTGGAATGAACATAAGAAGACTTGTTGATGCCGGGCATACCATATGCGTGAGTCTTGAGGTATTGCGCCACACCACGAAGGAAAGTTTCGCGCCCAAGATGGGTACTGAGCATGCGGATGACGGAGCTACCCTTAAGGTAGCTGATGTGGTCAAAGATCTGGTCGACCTCTAGAGCGTTTTTGACGGGTACTTGGATCGGGTGAGATGCACGCAACGAATCGAGTTGAAATGCTTGCTGGACACCTTCAGCCTGTGCAGCCGTCAGCTGTCATTATTTTTACTTTCAACATTGAATCACCACTAGAAGTACATACCACGAACTGCGACCAGATATTCCATTCTACCATGGTATTAGATACTTTCAGCTGTGATCGCTAGAGGGGGCCATGGATTCCTTACCTGGATAGAAGTGATCGACAGCAAGCCATCCGACCCATGTAGCAAAGCCCTCATTGAGCCAGAGCTCATCCCACCAATCCATTGTTACGAGATTGCCAAACCACTGGTGTGCAAGTTCTATAATAGCCTAGTTAGCTAGGGTGGAGAGCGGCTTAAGGTAATGCTTGACTCACCATGAGCGACAACATAAGCAATTCGATTCTTATAACGAGTATCTGATTTGCCTTCGTCGAACAGAACGGCAGTCGTGCGATACGTCACAAGACCCCAGTTTTCCATAGCTCCCATTGCCTATATTTTTCACGAAAGGTCATTATGAAGGTCCGGCAGTGTCGAGAGACAACTTACAAATTCATGTACCGCTAGAAGATCTGCCTTAGGCAGAGGATATTCGATCTCGAAAATCTCCGAGAAGTAGTCGACGGTCCGATGTGCACATTCAAGAGCAAAGCGGGCTTGTTCTTTAAGTCCCTTCGTCGTATAGACACGAACAGGAATACTCTTTCCCTGGTATTTACGTTCGGTCAATGCCTCGACGTAGTCAAAGTCACCAATTGCCCACGCCAAAAGCTAGAAGAGGAAAATGTGTTCAGTGTGAGGTCAATTTTGGTGGAGGGTGAATACGAACATAAGTGCTCATCACTGGGGTCGTATCGAAAGAAACCACTTTGAGCTCAGGCTTGCTGCCCTCCCTTTCGGACTTGACTGGCATGTTGCTGATAGCCGTCTGACCCTTAGGCACTTCAATTTCGAAGTCAAATGTCGCCTTGAGGTTTGGCTCATCAAAACAAGGAAATGCTCTGCGTGCATCACAGGACTCAAACTGAGTGCTCAGCATATAATAAAATTCTCCTTCCTTGGGGGTGTCAGACGTCGGCTCGACAGCAGGCTTATATTTGGAGCGGTAAAACCCAGCCATGGCATTATTCATGGTGCCGGTGAACGATATGGAGACGACGAGTTCGGACTGAGGGAGTTCCTTGGGGAACCTAATTGTCACCCTTTCCGATTTCTGATCGTAGGTGATCTCAGACGTTTTGGTCAACTCTACGCCTGAAGTAGCATCTCCATTAATTAAATCCATACGCGTAAATATCATGACTTAGCGAGATAAAAATACCACTTACCGTCTAATCCTAGAACCTTCGCATGGTGCACTTCAATTTCTTTTGCATTGAGCACCACTTCCCTTGTGGGACTGTAGACCTTTGAAGTGATGTTGACTATACCCTTGTAGCTCCACGAGCCACCGAGCTGCAGGTCGAAGAGGGAAATGTCATAATGGGCAGGTTTGACCCTATGATTTCAATTAGGCTCACCACGCTCATTCGCTGATAATAACTTACACATTGGGAAGAATATCTCTGTCCTTTGATGCCATTGCTCGAATCTCAGAGGAGCACTGCCTTGTGGAGATAATAGGTATAACGGGCCTGTGCAGATAAGGAAGTGTACGTGATAATTGATGAGAGCGGGAGCGAAAGATCGGGTGTGACGAGGGAGGGCGGCACAGAGACGATAGTGTTTGGAGGGGTCGATAAACTCGAGGCACTGGTGGGCAACGGAGCCCGGTGCATCTGGTTGACGTGATGCTGCGTCTCCCCCACATCTAATTGCTTTCAGCGGCTATCGCCGGAGGAAAGATATTCTGAAACTGATATGACCAAGATAATGATTTCATATAAAAGTTACGGTCCCCAGAATCGCCATAAGAACTGACTGGTTTCGTCCAAACATATACTCAAGTATCGAACTTACTGAGAAAATTCCGCGGTACGTCAGGCGGGAGAGCTTGGACCTTTCTCTGCCGATCCTTACTAGGTACACAGTCATAGCAGTCTACCCTACATCACCAAGACAAAACCCGGACTTCGTTCATTACATAATTGCGTACACCTAATGGCGGATTCTGATGATGAATATATTGGAGGTCTCTCAGGAGATGAGGGGGACGATGATATCATTCGAGAAACGCGAGGCGCCGTCGGCCAGGCTCCGAAGCGGAGGAAACAGAAGGGCGGAGCGGAATTCGAGCTTGCGCGAACGTGGGAAACCCTGGTTGAAGGAGCAGATGGCACGATCAGCTCAACAGTGGGAGGGTTATTGGAAGCCAGTAAGAGAAAGAGGTGAGTTAGCAAGTGTTCGTCTCAAGCATCGCCCGCGTCACAAGTATGGGCATTATGGCGCTTTGCTGATGGTTGGGTGAAGGCTTCTAAAGGACACAACACCACTGCAGCGCGGAATTATACGCCATATAATATTGATCCTGGATCTATCACAGTCGATGATGGAGAAAGACCTACGACCAACGCGGTATCTTCTGACACTACGATATGCCCAAGAGTTTGTAAGGGAATTCTTCGAACAGAATCCTATCTCTCAGGTTGGTGTTATCGGGCTGAGAGATGGCCTTGCGCTACGGATCAGTGATATGAGCGGAAATCCGACCGAACATATCAGCGCGATACAGGATTTAAGGAGTCAGGATCCGAAGGGCCTTCCTAGTCTGCAAAATGGGCTTGAAATGGCCAGAGGTGCACTCTTGTAGGTTTCTTTCAGATCAAGAGACACCCTTCCCTCCATGACGCGTACTAACGACTGTGCCATTCCAGCCATACCCCCAGCCATGGAACGCGAGAAATATTCATTGTCTTCGGCTCACTGCTTTCCTCCGACCCTGGTGACATTCATCAGACTATCACCACACTTATCGATGATAAAATTCGTGTTGGAATCGTGGGCCTTGCTGCCCAGGTAGCAATCTGCCGTGAGTTGTGCTCTAGGACAAATGGTGGCGATGATACCTACTACGGCGTTGCCCTTAACGAGCAGCATTTTCGAGAGTTAATGTTGGCTGTAACAACTCCTCCTGCCACATATTCTCAGAAACAATCCGCAAGCTCACTTCTTATGATGGGCTTCCCATCCCGTACCATCGAGTCTTTTCCTTCTCTCTGCGCATGTCATTCTAATCCCACGCCGGGGGGGTATTTATGCTCGCGGTGCAACAGCAAAGTCTGCGGCCTTCCTGCTGAGTGTCCATCCTGCGGTCTTACTTTGATTTTATCAACCCACCTTGCTCGGTCTTATCATCATTTATTCCCTCTAATGAATTGGGTTGAAGTTTCTTGGGAACGTGCGCACCGCAGCACGACATGTTTCGCATGCGGTATTGCCTTTCCTACAATCCCCCCGAAAGAGCAATGGCAGGCCACTCAGAACCTCGCCAAGGGAATGAGTGTAAGCAGTCGTTACGAATGCACAGTGTGCGAAAATCATTTTTGTATTGATTGTGATCTCTTTGCTCATGAGGTGGTACATAATTGCCCTGGTTGTCAGAGCAGGGTTGTCCGCCATCCCCAGGACGATATACCTAGAGTTCAAGAAAGTGTAGATCAAATGGATACCTCAAGATGAAAGTGTGCTATGAATTGCGAATAAATGATGCTCAGAAGGTCAAAACATAATTTAGTGCGTTTGATCCGCAACAATGACCGACAATGCCCAGGCATATCCGGAAGTACGCCCGACCACCCTCAGAAAGCTCCCATCAATTGTACCCAGATTGATGGTCACATACATTGATCAGCGGTACGCAAGATGCCGGGCAGCTCACCTGGTTCCACCATGTCGGCACATAACCAATAATACCCTGCAAAGTAACGATCAACCACACCCATGTCAGAAACCACGGATACTTACTCCAAGCTTCCTTCACGATCCCCAATTCAAGAACTCAGCGGAGCTTCCTTAGTACTTACACATCAAATTTAATGCCCTTATAGCTGGGAGAAAAAAGAAAAAAAAAAGGCGTGACCTGACCCAATTCTATAAAGATCAGCCATTCGAGCTCGCGGGAATCAGAAAGGAATTAATGCCGCTTTGAGTACCGCCACAGACATGGAGACATCTTCCCCGCATCCCCGCGAAAGCATCACCACCGCGCAAACAGAATCTCGAAACCCGCAGGCGGATATCTTTGAGCAATTGAGCACATATCCTTTCTCGACCGATCGCGAATTTGCAGGCGGCCTTGCCATTATACTCGGTCACCCCGAGACGCCGGCCTCAGACGAGGAGATTGCTCGCGATGATGATTTGGTCCTGCAGGCGAAGTGTTATTATTTTATCAGGTACGCACCATCAAGACATACCGTATATCTACTCCCTGCCTGCATAGCTTTGTGCTGAGAGAATTGTACGCTGTATTAAACTAATTTTTTTCTCCACTACCAGAAAGAATAACCTTGCGCTGCCGCTAGATGTTGCGACCTACAAGTCCTGGCTTGAAGCTAGGCGTACTTCGAGTACCTCCATAGATGGCTCGCGAGAAACCGGCTCATCGCAAATTTCCGCATCATCTCTGTCCCCGACTACAGTCCCGGCATCGAAGCCGACATCACAAGAGCCAACATATCCCACATCGTTCGCTCATATCGTTGAGCTTATTACAACGGGCCAGCCGGTTCCAGGAATCCAACATATACCAGACATTCTTTTAACGGGCCAAGGAGCTGCGAGTGCAAAGCCCAAGAGACTGAAACCTTGGGAGAAGGGGGAGACCGCTTAATCATAAGCCAGACAACAGTAACATCGGAAGGCTGTTCCTGCTTCATCTAGCAACGTGTGATTACTGTATCTCCTAGCATCAGTATGGCTTTCATTAAAGACTTGGACCGGGGCTAATAAGGGGTGCCACAACTATGGACAACATATTCGTCCTTAGTCAGGCTAGCGGACTGATAGCAAAGCATGCGTAGCAAGGACGAGCCAGGTTTATGAATAAGAAGAGTTGGTCATTTAGAAATATGTGTAGGAAAAGCTGCCTTGTCTTTACAAAGCCGTCCCGCAGACACTCCACTGCCGTAGACACTCCGTACTTCCGTCACTGTACCTCTAAGATGCAGAATGCGGACAGTCTTCACGAAAAATAATACATACCCATCGACTTCCCTGGAGCAGGACATGTGGAGCGCGGACAATGGATAAAATGAACAGTAAAGAGCCTAAGAGTTCAACGAGATGAGTATATGAGATGAGCACGAGGCATAGGATGTCAAGCTTTTTCAGCCTCGTGCAACCATGTAAATCTGGAAAGCTCGAAGTCTGATTCGCAGGGCATTCATGCACACAAATCACATCTAAGATCGAATCTATGTCTTGGGTAGGTCGCGCCGGTTCGTACTTTTCGAGATGTTTCAGGTCTTGCGACACTTGGTTTGTCAATCTCTTAACGAAAAGGGGGGTAGCTGGGATTCCACTGGCTTCCTCGGCTGAAGCGACCCCCATGTTGATTGGATGCCTGGAACCGGTCATCGTTGAAATTATTGAACCGACCAATTTGCACGCCTGTCCCTGGACCTGGGCGAGTAGCATGAGACAGATTGCAACATAGCATTGCCACACGCGAACCGAATTTAGAGCCACGCAAAGATACCATGTGTTTCCTAAGAGAGATGGTTAGAAAGAAATACGAGTTGTTGCGGCTGAATAGTCTTACCGGATATGAGTTGCAACCAGCTCCCTCTGGTGGGGCGCAGCATTCATTAGAATCCACTGAATCAGGTAATTCCCGTACTGGTCTCCGGCAACTGTTGCAGTTCAGAGCATTGTCCACGCAAGAAGAAAGTACACTTACTGTCAATCAACGGCATTCTAGGTCTATCTGTACGACCAGTGCATACTCGAGAAAGGTAGCGGTCTAAAAATTCTGAGCCGCCAATCTTTAGGCATTTCTCCACGATCTTAGACGCGAATTGATCCATGCTATAATCCACCACCCAGAGAAGAATATGCTCAATAGCACGACTCTTATCGTGGGGGGCACCATGCTCGCAGATGTGTTGAATGCACCAGTTTCCAAACTGACCATGAGCAAGCACATCGATCTTCGCTAGGACTTCTTCAATGGCAGGGCGCTAGATGGTGTGGTTAGAAAGCCTTCGTAAAGGAGAGGCAAAAATGCAGCGAAGTCATACCTTTTCGTCTTCGACGCAATTCTCAAAGATATTCTGAACCACTAAGCTCCCAGTCTCTCCCAATGCAACCTCATGCCACATCCCGCGCAAAGCTTCGTTGACCTTTGCCATAATTTGCGGAGGCTCACCACTCCAGCGTAATTCGAAAAGCTTCTGCCATACATGGCACGCATACCGGTGAATGACTGTTTCAGGGATCCTGCGCAGAAGTTCATGCACCATGACTGCTTTGTGTTCCTCAGGCACGCAGTCAAAGGCCTTCTGGACTACATGGCAGCCGAAAGGATCCATGCTGAGGCTCAAAGTGTTACCCTTAATAGCATTCGCAATTGCGACGATCTGCTCAGAAGTTCCGTGTTCGAAACAACGCTGGACAAGGAAGTTTCCGAATCGATTCACCATGAGCGAGTAAGCCTGTTGGATGATGGCTTCGATGATGTCGAATTTTTGCTCTGTTGTGCCGACTTTGAGCTTTTGCTGCAAGAATATAGAGGCTTGTTGGTCATTGTTGCAAACAATCTTGTCGACTATGTATTTCCAATCACAAGAAACATTCTTATCTAACAGTCGCCGATAATTAAGTGGTTCGAGAGGTGAAATGTACGTTTGAATGGAGCTTCCGCCGACCTGTAAACTGTCAATCGAGCACGAAGATCAGAATCGGTGTTACACACAGATGAGGTTGCCCAGGGTACAGAGGTTCCACTAGGTGCTGAAAACTCGGTCGCTGTCGGTGAGAGCGGAGGTGCAACTGCCCGCTGATGGTAGGGGGGCAAAGGGTAAAGTCCTACTTGTTGATAAGTACTGTTCGGTTTACTCGGCGGTGATCGAGAACCCTGACTGTCGGCCGAGCTAGGAGCAAATGTACCCCAGGGAGAGCCTGTCCCAGGAAAGCATGACCCAATACGACTTGGCTGGGCTGTTGGAGGGCGCGGGCCAAAACCTGAACTTTGCAAATACCTACCTTGGTCGTCGGAGAAAGGTCCATCAAAGCTGCAAGGAGCTGTGGATGGGCCTGAAAGCACGCGATGGGGTTGGAAAGAACTGTTCGCTGGAATCGAGGGGTTTGTGTTTGAAGGACCCCAAAATCTGCTCGAATCGTGACCGAAAGCAGTGCCAGGGAGAGGCATATTGCTATCAGCGTAGGCTTTATCTGAGTTCAATCCCACACCATAAACTTGCTGAGCAGGAGGGCCCCAAAATCCCCTGGATCTATTGTAAGCACCGGCGGAGAGTGCATCGGATATATCTGACTGCGAATCTTCCTGCGTATTCCAACCGTCTTGAAGTAGATGCGGCGCCGGTATGGATGCGTTGAAGGCGCTCTGCAGATTGCTGATTGTTTGTTCGCTTATATCCCGTCCGCTAAAGTCAGCTTCGGATGGAGGACCAAGGGCCTGGTCCAAAGTATGTTTGATAACACGGGTTTGTGCTAGTTCCTGCTCCTGTAGGGCGATTTTGGAGTTAGCAGCCTGGAGTTCCCGCTTTAGACGAAGCAACTCGGAACCCTCGGTGTCGAAAGCCTCGAAACGCGCAACTTCTTTGGGGCTAGCAGCCTGTTTAGCGTCCATACGCTGTGGCATGGTGAGAGGTTTATCGCGCTCTTCGAGATGCCCTGGGCCAACAACTTTATTTTTCGCCAAAATACTCTTTTGCTGGTCGAGGAGTAGCTGCTGCTCAGACAACTTTGAGAGGATATCCTGGTTGATCGTTTGCTTGGAGTCTGACAACTGGGGCTTTGGCGAAAGCTTCGCCAGGAGCCTTTCCATTTCAGAATTTCCCGTCAGAGGAAGGGTATTGCTTGTATGTTCCAACTTCTGCTTCTAGGATTGTCAGACACTATCTGCCAAGGAAAATCAAGAGCAACGGTAACCTGACCTTATTGGAAGCATTGTCATTTTTCTGGCCGACGGGGGACTGCAGGTTCCCAAGCTTCGAAGTAGCCAAAGGGTCGGGAGAGCTGATACAGGGGTTTGAGTGCTTGTGACCCTAAGAATTCATTAACCGTCCGGTTTATACTGCGATGGCAAGTGTATGTTAACTTACTGATATCTCACGTCCACCAGATAGCGTGTGAATTTCAACATTTCCGCTATTGGAAGACGTTCTCTCATCGTGGTCTCTACGGCCAGTTTCCGGTGAGGCAGCTGAAAGCAAGGACATGTTGAATCGATAGGGCACAATGGGCTGTTTTCGACAGAAGTCGGCGACTGGAAAAAGTAAACAAAGAAGTCGAGATCAAGTTGGTCAATAGACAAGCACGCTGCATAAGATCCAAACGCTCTTACATGCAATGAATGGCAACTTGGAGAAGAAGATGCGTCAAAGATAATGGAGAAAAGAAGAGGGCTGTTTACTGCTGTTTTCTTCGGACAGCGCAAGATATATGGCAGTATCTAGAAAACAGATCAGCAAAAGTGAGATACAGAGATTCGAGCAATAGAACGCGGAATAAATTCAAGAAGCAGGTACTGGTGGGCAATTGGGAAGCAACGACAGAAACAACGAAAAAGAAGGAAGGACAGAGTTGCCGGGTGACAGTAGAGCAAAGCGAGAACCCTCTGAAAATGGAAAGAGGAAAAACCCTCAATTGATGGCCGGTAAGTCAACCCCCGCGGATTACCTAGAGTCTTAGGTGAGAGAAAAGACCTTTGGCCCATAATATGCTCATTGAGCCAAGTCTCATGTTCGAGTTACAACCGAACTATGGCATAGTCGACGAGAATCCTAAAGCCAAATGTCACCTCCTCTCAGAGCAATTCTGGCAATAACATTATGCGGATATCAATGTGCAGCTCTTCATGATATGCGCTGACTATTTCATGCTAATAGGTCCAGTCAATTCCTTTGTAGCCATTAATTGCTCCAAAGTGCTGATGGGCTCTATACAACATTCGCAATGTAAGACCCGGTCGAAATTTGCCAGAACTTGTCAAAGTGGCCAGCAGCATAAAGGCCCGCATGGCCCTTCCAGCGACAGTTGTCACCGAGAACCACGAATTCGGGTTGTCCAGCTCCGGTCAGTGTTGGCACAAGACGGGCGGCCTGCTCGAGGCCTTCCACATCGGTACCCCACACAACTAACTCCAACCCTTCGTTAGGCAGGGGTCGAAGGAACATCGCACCCATTGCCCGTTCGTAGTTAATGGTATACTGGCCACAACTCCTGCTTGAACCCGGGTCCATCGGTCCATGCAGGCCCCCTGGAACTGAAAGGCACATATGCAGAGTCATGCGGCCGTCAGAAACACGTATAGGGTATGACGAATATACTGAACCCGGAAGTTCATTCCCTAACGAGACGGTGATAGCATTCCCGTGATGTTCTGCATCAAATGAACCGCAATGTCTTGCGATGTAGGAGTCAGCAGCAAAATATTGTAGGAGGTTGCGGCTAATCTGGAGCGCTATTTCTTCGCTCTTGACAGAGCACGCGTTTATCGTAAATGTCCCATTCGTGCGCAATATAGCATCCATTGCACCCACCTGACGCCCGTATCTTTGAGAAATAGACTGCCAACCGTTCTGCTCTGAGCATTTCCAGCTCCCTTCAGTGCCCTTTATGTACCAAGTGAATCCACACTTTGCCGGGTCGACTCTGAAGAGGGTGGCTGTATCGTCTATGGTTAAGGTTAATCGCTTTTTAGAGTTGCACGCTGTAGCTGAGAGGTGGAAGCGATGAATATTCTGTGTCTGGATGTGCCACGTCTCTTCTTTCGCATCAATTGTAACATGCACCCGACCGAACCTATCAGGAGATTGTAGCTGATCTACATATAATCCTCCTTTGGATGCCATGTCTCCAGAGTGGGGGACGTATATTGTAAATGCGAGGACGGTTTGTCTTCTTGTTGATTCTAGCGAGCTTTTGTAGAACTTCAGCAATGAAGAGGTTGTCATCACACCATCAAACCAATGGCCTGCATTTGGCAACTCGACATATTGAGATGGCCAGTCAACTTCCTCGAGCAAAGAGTGCATAAGGCGTGAATGATGTGCTGGGACGTTTTTATCTTGCGAGCCATGTTGTTGCATTATCGGAATGCCCACAGCATTCGCCAGTAATAGTTCATGTTTAAAACTAGCCCGCGATTGATGAAGGATAGAAGAGAGCAGCGGCTCAGAATCTCGCCACATATTATAAGACACATAATCTACGAACCATCAGGACATGTAAGAATATAATATTACTATAGTGTTGGCAAAAGAGAGCAGCGACTTACTCTCAATGGATGTATACCCCGATACAGGGGCAGCGGCGACAACATTATCCGGATAATGAGTCGTGAGAAACCATACACCCTGCCCTACCAATTGAATGAGCAGAAAGGAATTGTGAGTCTAGACCTGACTTTACCTCCGTTCGAATGTCCTATAACCATCCATTCATCATTCATAATTCCAGGACCGCTCCAGCCAATAGCTCTCACCCAGTCAGGAATTGCTTTAACGGCTGCTTTTATATCAGCAACACCCCATGTGTCTAATCAGGAAAGCACGTTAGTTCAAGTGGCAAGTTGACTGACGAAGCGTTCTAGTAGAGCAGGGTCGGGAAAAACAGCGAGTCATAGTATCAAGCACTCACGCCAGTCATCTCCGCTCCAAGAAGTAACACCGCTTGGAAATAGCATCCACGCGCAGATGCCGTACGCGGCATCCATCATCCTGCGCACTTGTACATCATCCGCCTCAAGGCCTGCTCCGTGAAGACCTATTATCAAAGGCAAAAAAGTGTTGGTTTGATTGAGAGCACAAGAAGGATGCAAGGGAGGCGGACGAAGAATGGCATAAGAGACGATGCCTGCTGGGTGCATATACGTAATTCTCTGAGGTTCAGATATAGACCTATTAGCAAATTTTACCATGAAAGTCTGATTCCACATTGTTGCATGTTGGAAAGCTCTGTAGCGGATCTCAATTGGGACAGCAAAAGCCGATGGATTGCCAGTAGCAAATCGGAAAGCTAGTGGACGGGTCTGATGTGGTGCAAGGCGCAGAGGAGTCTCCATTTCTAAGGAGAACTAAGTAGTTTGTCAGTATTTTCCACTCAGGGCGAGCAAGTTGAAATGCCAACATTTGAAGAGTAAATCGAGAGAACCTCAACCCATTCAGGTGCATTATTCTGCACATTAATTGATGCCCAGGTACTCCCGAGTCTCCAATCTGTAGCTTCAGGTATCAAAAGACTTTGCTCAGCTATGTTTAGCATGCCGTGGCGAATTTCTATTTCAACCGCCACATTGATGGTGGGATCACCTTGACCACCCAGGGCTCGAACGTCACGGAGAAGCCGCAATTCGACAAGATGCTTCCCGGGGGCAATAGTCAATATCAAGGGTGCTCTGCGATAACTGTAGAAATCACCACCGAAGTGCCGTTGACCGTCAATTGATAGCTCCAAAATACCTTCCGTGAAAATTGCGACTGCTTGATGATTTGGACCCATTCAAGTACATATACCCGCGCGTCCAGGCCTGATATTGCAACGCAGACCACCCGTAGACAGCCTGAAGTAATCCCCAATCTACTTGAGGGAAGGCCACAGCAAGCTCTGCTCTGCTCTGTTCAGCATTGGTATTCGTGATGTTGGCCCTAACATGAGTCCATTTCACGAATCCGTCTGTGGAAAGAGGACTGCTATATTCAACTTCTTCATCAAAGGATACGTTTCGAAATCCGCCCCGGTACTCTAGGGGATCTGCCCCCCAAATGGCTTCTAGGTCGGTTTAAAGATAGCGTTGGCATATTACTTCGTTTAGTAGATTTAATCGTATGAAGACGAACCTCTTGTCCCATATTGGAAGGGGCCGAGGACCTGCCACTTTTCGGATAACTGAACATCTGAGAAGTCCTTGTTCAGAGAATATTGGGGAGGTGACGTGTAGTCCTGTTGGCTAGGAGTCCTGCCACACAATGCACTGTTGCACAATGCTATAAGGATAAGCATTCTTGCCAGGAGAACAGGTGGGTGTCCTAGGCAGAACATCATTCTCAATGTCAAGGAGACTAAAAACTGATGGCGCGTGGCTGTAATATCCTCCCTGGGGGGATGACCCTATCTCAATGAGGCGGGGGGTAATGTACCCTGAGGACTCCGGACCCTGGGTCAGAAACTCCTCGCAATCTGCCTTAGTCTTTTTGTCAAGGTAGGCAGATACTAGAAATAGTCCGTTCTGCTGCTTATTCTCTCTCAATTTATAGTTAATATGTTCGCAAGTAGTTGTGTGGGGAAATGAATCTCATAACTCTATTATAGCTTTTCCAGTGTTTACTAGGCACATGGCGAGCATTTGACTGACTTTAACGGGACTCACGGGACCTGGGAGACCCAGAGCCTGGGGTCTCGCAGCGTTGTCCATTTCTCAAATCCTACTGGTCAATAGTGATTCGGTGATTCGTCATCTCAGACCGCGCTAAAACCAAATTACGCTAGTGGGTTGCTCGTCCCGTCAGACATTAAGAACTCCGCCAACACCGTGATGAGTTCGCGTTTCGATAACGCTGGTGACAAGAATGGATAGTACCTGAACATCTGCTTAGAGCTCACTCATGTTATAACATCCTCCACAGCTTACTCGACCAGTGTTAGCTTCATTGATAGCTGCATAATCTAGCCTTCGAATACCTCCGGAATTCGAAGTGCTACCGGAGCGGCAACCTCGCCGTATCCCGCCTCAGCGCCCGATTTTGAGCAACGTACATGGTTCGATTATCCTGGCTTTGACCGCTTTTCTCATTCTGCTACCAATTTGAAGTCCGTCGCATAGGGGTGCCCGGAAAGGGGAAGGAAATGACCACGACTATAGTGACTGGGACTGGGCGGCGCTCTTCGATACGACAAACCGACCTGCAAACATCAGTCAGAGTATCTAGCCCTGAGCCCATGGCCAGTCCAATAGATAAGTTTCCAGCGTTCCAGGACGAGCAATTTGGCACCGCGGAGCCGACAACACTTTACCCAAACACAACAGTCAGATATGCGCCCAGTGATCGCTGGGACTATAAACCAGTCCGGGATTCCAAACGAAGGCCGAGAAAGAGCATCAGCGAAACCATAAGTGCCATCAGGACTCGCAATGGTAGTGTTAGTGCAAATGCGCAAGATCTGGCTCAAGCGCTTAGAGCACCTGTGTCGTACAGGCTCATAGTACGGCTTTCCAACCCCGTCGCCTATTGCAGTCGCTTACTCGTCCGCAGATGCTCTGCCTTTTCTGGTATACTACTTCAGCATTAACGAATACGTCCTCAAAATCCATTTTGAACGCGCTTCCGAGGCCCATTACTCTCACAATGGTCCAGTTCGCCTTCGTGTCCTTGTGGTGCCTGCTACTTTCGTACCTGTCCACCAAGTTACCATGGCTTAAAACCAGCATACCGGCTCTCAAGAACAACATACGCCCGCCGTCACGCGATGTGATAATGACGGCGCTACCTCTCGCCATATTCCAACTAGCAGGTCATATCTTGAGTTCAATGGCCACTTCGCAAATCCCAGTTTCGCTTGTGCACACTATCAAAGGACTTTCGCCATTATTCACCGTGCTGGCATACCGCTTCCTTTTCCGCATTCGCTATGCTAAGGCGACCTATTTATCTCTCGTGCCACTGACCTTGGGTGTAATGCTTGCTTGTTCCACAGGCTTCTCCACGAATTTTTTCGGCATCCTATGTGCGCTGGTTGCAGCCCTTGTTTTCGTATCACAGAATATATTCTCTAAAAAACTCTTCAACGAAGCCGAGCGTGCGGAGTCAGATATACAGTCTGCTGGTCGCCGCAAACTGGACAAGTTGAACCTACTCTACTATTGCTCTGGGTTAGCTTTTATCCTGACATTACCCATTTGGTTGGTCACCGAGGGCTACCCCTTATTCTCTGATCTGATGCAAGATGGCGCCATCTCTCTTACGAACAAAGCTGGATCGTTGGATCATGGCGCCCTTTTCCTCGAATTCGTGTTCAACGGGGTGTCTCACTTTGCTCAGAATATCTTGGCGTTCGTCCTCCTTTCTATGGTTTCGCCTGTCTCATATTCCGTCGCGTCACTTATCAAAAGGGTTTTCGTGATCGTTGTCGCGATTGTTTGGTTTGGTAATTCTACTACGCCCGTTCAGGGCTTTGGAATTGCCCTCACCTTCCTTGGGCTATACCTATACGACCGCAATAGCCATGATGACGTCGCAGACCAGAAAGCCAATGCGGACCACTTTCACTTCAAAAATCCCATTCTCCCTCTGAACACCCGCGGAGCGAGCAAACTCAGGGGATCCAATGGCTATGCGATCCCACAAGGGAGGCCTGTTGACCAGCACGTCTTGGACCGTTCATTTCCCATCTCCAGTAACTCAAAAAAGGACGACGGCGTCGGTCATGCACGCCCAAGAGCGAGTAGCAACACGAAAGCTTGGCTGCCACCTGGTACAAAGCAGGAGACGACCTGGCAGTCAAGCGACTCTTAAGCGGCTATTCCTAGCTCAATAAATCTATTGCTTTGTATTTGGTGTCCTGGGTTGAAGCTAACTTGCTTCTATTGTGTACCATCGATGGAGTTCTGACTTTATAGATATAGAGATTCAAATGCGCGTATTGAAATTCGGAGCACAAATAGAAACACGCGATTTTTGGGTGTAGCTTTGCTAATTGCAGGTACTTTGCAAGCTTTTCCAACACATAAATGCATGAAGCCCTGAAATTGCGTCTGTACCTACGGGAGGTCCAATATTGCCAAACAAATTTACGAGATCCTATCATTACTTCTTTATTCATCGCACCTTCCAGATGATCAAGCGAAAGGCGTAAACAATGGAAGTGTGTGTGATCTAGGAAGAAAGCGAACTTAAGTTACATTGGCTGGCTCTTAAATGGAAATGTTGCCGCTGTCGGTAAGGAACTATACCCCTCAGTAGGCATCTTCGCCAGTAATTGGAAACGATGGCCTTCAGGTGCTCCAGCTCAGTGCATCTTGCTCTTGGATCATGATGCAGAGGAGGGAGAGACGGGCGACGCCCTACCTCCTACAATAAACATGCCCGTGAAATGAGATGGAAAGGAAAGAAAGAAAAACCGAACCGGGATTGCTGAGAAAGCAAGAAAAAGGGTACGGTTCGGACTCTGAGTTTCCCCGTACTGCCGAGCCAATCTCAAGGCGGCAATTTGCGAGTGAACGCCCGGGCCGGGCTTGAGAATCCAACCTTACGCCAAAAGTGCTTTAACCAAACGATACCTATCAGCTTCAACTCAAGCTGCACATCGGCCACTTCATTCCATTGTCACCCTCTAGTTAACCATTTTCTTTTTTCTTTTTGTTTCTTTCTTTACAGCATGCGGCCGCAGCTGTTTCGCGCGGCCGCCCGGTCTGTCCGGGTTCCAAAGGTCAACACTGCCAGGACCTTCGTGACGACAGTTCCTCGCTCTGCTGAGGTGGAGCTTACAATTGGTATGCCTCGACACCATCCCTAATAGTACGGATCAGTTGCTGACTACTTCCGGGCATTAGATGGCAAAAAGGTTTCGGTAGAAGGTAACTATCTATCTTGCTGAAATGTTTACGAAGGACGGTACTCACCTGCAACGCAGCTGGCTCGGCTCTCATTCAAGCATGCGAGAAAGCCGGAGCGACAATTCCTAGGTATAGTTTGATATGGACCTTGTGCTTTCATACCTGATCGATGCTAACGATCTATGATAGATACTGTTACCATGAGTACGCCAGCCCCTCCTCTTATCCCCCTCACCCTCTTCCGTTGTCGGCTACTAACGCACTTTATAGGAAGCTAATGATCGCGGGAAACTGTAAGCCTCGAACACTGTAAATTGATTCGGGCAGCTGTACTGATTTTGGCTCGTGTTAGGTCGCATGTGTCTCGTCGAAGTCGAAAGGGCTCCCAAACCTGTGGCATCATGTGCCTGGCCGGTTCAGCCCGGTATGAATGTCAAAACAGATTCCCCGCTAGTGCACAAAGCTAGAGAAGGCGTTATGGAATTCCTACTTGCGAACCATCCTCTAGACTGCCCAATTTGTGACCAGGGAGGAGAGTGCGATCTTCAAGATCAGTCAATGCGCTATGGTGCCGATCGTGGCCGTTTCCACGAACTTGGAGGCAAGCGCGCTATTGAGGATAAGAACATTGGTCCCCTTGTCAAGACCTCTATGAACAGATGCATTCAGTGCACTCGTTGTGTTCGGTTCATGAACGACGTTGCTGGCGCCCCCGAACTTGGAACCACCGGTAGAGGGAACGATATGCAAATTGGTACCTATCTAGAGCAGAATTTGGATACAGAGCTCTCTGGAAACATCATTGATCTTTGCCCCGTTGGCGCGCTGACCTCCAAACCGTATGCCTTCCGCGCGCGTCCCTGGGAGCTGAAGCATACCGAGTCGATTGATGTACATGACGCTCTGGGCTCCAACGTCCGGATAGATACCCGTGGAATGGAAGTGATGCGTGTCCTGCCAAGACTCAACGATGATATCAACGAGGAATGGATTAACGACAAATCTCGTTTTGCATGCGATGGCCTCAAGACTCAACGACTCACCACTCCTTTGATTCGACAGGAAGGGAAGTTTGTTCCTGCAACGTGGGAGCAAGCTCTGACCGAGATTGCATCGGCATACCAAAAGCTTCAACTGAAAGAGAACGAATTCAAAGCCATTTCTGGTCACCTTGTGGACGCGGAAACCATGGTTGCGATGAAGGACTTGGCTAACAAGCTTGGCTCTGATAATCTTGCCTTGGATCAGCCCGGTGGTAGCTCGCCAATCGCCCACGGCGTCGATATCCGCTCAAATTACCTCTTCAACTCTAAGATCTACGGCATCGAAGAGGCGGACGCCATCCTTTTGGTCGCGACGAACCCTCGCCACGAAGCTTCCGTTCTCAACGCTCGCATTCGCAAGCAGTACCTTCGCTCTGATCTCGAAATCGGTCTCGTCGGGGAAGCTTTCGAAAGCACATTTGACTTTGAACACCTTGGTTCAGACGTTGCTGCTCTGAAGGCCGCCCTGTCAGGGAACTTTGGCACAAAGCTGGCTTCCGCCAAGCGACCCATGATTATTGTCGGCAGTGCTGCGGCCGAACATAAGGATTCGAAAGCAATCTTTGAGGCGGTTGGTAGCTTTGTGGAGAAGCACGCCAGCAACTTCAACACACCAGAGTGGCAAGGTTATAATGTTCTTCAGCGCGCAGCATCGCGTGCTGCGGCATACGAAATCGGCTTCACGACCCCCTCTCCTGAGGTAGCACAAACAACGCCTAAGATGGTTTGGCTACTTGGTGCAGATGAGATTAACCAATCGGAAATTCCTCGCGAAGCGTTTGTCATTTACCAAGGACATCACGGTGACCGCGGGGCTCAAATCGCG
This sequence comes from Aspergillus nidulans FGSC A4, assembly GCF_000011425.1. Lineage (NCBI taxonomy): Eukaryota > Fungi > Ascomycota > Eurotiomycetes > Eurotiales > Aspergillaceae > Aspergillus > Aspergillus nidulans. The sequence continues at coordinate 1,446,204 of NC_066258.1, read as the reverse complement.
GATGTTGTTCTGCCAGGAGCTGCGTATACCGAGAAGTCAGGCACCTATATCAACACCGAGGGTCGCGTTCAAGTCACTCGCGCAGCAACTTCAATGCCTGGTGCTTCTCGAGATGACTGGAAGATCATTCGGGCTGCCAGTGAATTCCTCAACACTCCTCTCCCATATGACGACATCGAGGCTCTTCGGGACCGCATGGAAGAGATCAGCCCTGTTATGCGTCGTTACGATGTTGTTGAGCCCACCTCTCTGGCTCAGTTGAGCAAGGTCCAATTGGTCGATCAGAACAAGGGATCTCAAGTAACCAACGCACCTTTCAAGAAGGTGATTGAAGATTTCTATTTTACAGATTCGATCTCCAGAAGGTATGATCAAAAACTCCTCACTCTTTGAAGTTAATGTTAACCATTAAGCAGTTCGCCGACAATGGCTCGCGCTTCGGCAGCTAAGGTCTCTGGAAACCCTGATGTGAACTACATGTCTACAGGTGGTGAAGTGTCTCCGCAGCACATGTATGGTTAAAAAGCCTACTGGACCTGTAGTTTGTTTTTTTCCCATTCTTCATCTAGGCGTTGTTGTTGTAACACCTAAACACTGTTGTTGGTCCCTGTTTAATTGTATTATTGTTTCCCCTCGTTTCCTATAGTGTTCCAGCTCCACTACGGTACAGGTTAAAGATGTTAGAGGTGTACATAAGATCAAAAGCAGCTCAGGAATGGCAAAATTTATGCCTACAGTCCTGAAAATGTAGCTGCGTAGGAATAGCTAGGAACAGCTGCTATCCATGCTTCTTTGGCTTCACCAACATAACGATTGCTCGAAAATCATCTTAACCAACCGTCTTAACTTGCAGGCCCAAGCGAAGACGTTAGTCTTACATTACCGAATAAGTATTTTCATCAGGGAGTGTGATCTGCACTAGAACCAGTTTAACACATAGGCATAGGTTATAGTAAAAGGGGCGTTAGCTACAGTTCGTCGTCATCTGTCTCCCCTCCGGATTCAACTGAATCCTGCCACGCTCGCGAGGAAAGATGCCCAGGCCCGGGATCCTTTTCCGTTTTCTTCGCAAAGGGAAGCTCCCTTCGCGGCGGGGGCGAGTTTGCTGTAGCTTGTGCGAGCGGCCCTTGGCTCCCACTATCTCCTCGTTGAGATCGGCTGGTACTTAGAGCAGACTCAACAACATCATCATCAGCAGCAGCAGCAGTTGTACCACTCTCGTCTTCAAGTGGTTCGGGCGTCGATCGTCCTTCGTCAGCCGTCTCCTCGTCCGCACCCTGACTGACATTTTCGCAGTCCTCAACACTCATCTTCTCGAAACCGTCATCACTAGATTCGTCGGCTAATGTTGCTGCGGGACGTTTTTGTCTTCCACCCTTTGCTCCCTTTGGTTTTGGCCTCGAGTTATCTGTGAACGCAGCTGCCTGCACCTTGGAGACTAAACCGAATTTAAATCAGCTTCCTAATCGGACAGTACAAATTGATAACTTACGTCGCTCTGGATCGACCTTTGCAGAGGCCAGCAGACGTTGTTGGTTGCGGATTTTCAGCTTCTTCTCATTCAACAACTGCACAATACCCGAAAATAGCTGCTGCTCATGTTGGTTTTTTGAGCTTATAAACTCCTCCAGTTGCTTGTTTAGCAACTTGATTGTACTCTCGGCTGTGCGGAAACGATCGAGTAATGAATTAAAGCGCTGCTCAAGAATATCCGCCCGGGTGACAGCGAGGTTCGTCCAGTCAAACAGCTCGATATCTTGCTCCTCATCTTGTTGCAAAGTCAAAGATCCTAATTTTTGCTATGGCATATCAGGGATATTGTTCTATGAAGGGCCTCTCCTGTCAGTGGGTACTTACGGTTATAGTCTGTATTCTCTTTCTTATTGTAATCACCAACTCTTTATCATCCTCTCCGGTTGCATTTACACTGGCCGATGCTTCGACATCTGTAAGGAGCTCTGGGTCCTCTGCTCCCTCTCCCAGGAGACCGAGAATATGCAGGAGTGTTTTTTTCCATTCATCAGGTCCGTTCCTTGATAGTTTTTCGCCCTGAGCTTATTTATCTCTGACTGTCGCACTGCCCTTTGCGCATCAGAACCCGGTTACGTGAGCATACAAAACTGCTTAACAATTGCGGTGTAGGGACTCTCTCCCTCTGTCGCAGTTATAGTGGGGCTGGAGTTTGGTGGATTTGGACCGGGCAGTGTGAACGAGGACAGAATTAGGAATTGGTTTCGTCAGATCGGCGGATGCGTCGGATGCAGGGGGGAAGGCTATCTTTCGCGGAAGACATCTTCTAGGTTGTTACGAAGAGTCTAAGATCAAAACTGCGTGATTAAATATTTCCAGCAGCCTCTGGACTCGAATTTTCAATCAGTTCCCGCAAGGGCTGGTGCCTTGTTCTCTAACTGCTGCCTTCCCAAATTACAATACTAGGCTTGGCACGCTGACAGACATCTGACATTTCATGACCAGTATCAGGATATCAGCTTGGACAACTACCAATGTTAACACTATTTTGGAAATCTGTAGACAAGATAGTCACTGTTCTATATATACACGCTATGTTTAGATGGTCGTCATCCTCTCAGGTAAATGAATAAGCTGAAGGTGGTATAACTACTTCGTACGAAAACTATCGGCGTCGAGATGTGATAGACCAGCAAGACTCTTCACTTTGTTACGCACTCAGGCATGTTTCATTTGGAGTAGAATCCATTGATATCGACAGTGTCAAGGGCTACTGATCACTGACTGCTAGCAGCTTTCTTGAGAGATAACCATGATCTGCATGAGTATGATAAATTGTAGAGGTACTGAGGAGCACTACTCCAGCGTTATTCAACTTCCCAATCCGTTCTATTATTATCCACGCCGTATGTACTCGTCCCCGAATGTCACGCTCCAAGAGCCCCACACAATGCTGAGTAAGGGTCGCCTTGCTAGTGATTGAAACGGCGTGAATCATACTACAGCAAGAAAGGAAGCCGACAGGAAATGCGTAGTGGCCATATGTGGAGAGTGTTAACCCAGCGTTAGGAGTGCGAGAGTCGGCGCCAATCATAGATTAGACCACGAGTATAGAGTATGGAGTAGTCTAGACTACATGAGGCACTACGGCAGATATCTGTAAAAGCCAATGCGAGTTAACATCTCAATCTAATGCATTTCTGGCCTCGTCCCTATAGTCTGTTTCTTTGATATATCGGACTTCCGAGCAACCAGCGCCTAGTATAGAACTAGTATAGAGCTAGTGGAAGAAGTGCCGCCGCAACTCCGCAGCGGCCAATCCACACTTCATTCAGTCTCCCTTGCCTCACACCTCGTTACTCAGACACATTTTCCCCGTTTCCGTGCCGGTTGACCTCTCTAGTTTCGCTGATTTGACGATACGAGCATGGTTTTAAAGGACCTTCTGTGGATGCTGGCATAATTGGCATTTATAGTGCTTTCTCCCTCTCGAGGGAATTCCACCAGCCACCGCTATCGCAGCACAAATACATGGCTTTTCTCAAACTTCCGGACATCTCATATCGTGCTTCTAGAGTCTTCATGTTGTGAACTTGGCATTACGTTCAGTGACATACCATCCTTTCGACCTTCGGTGATACCTCTTGGAGGCAGCTCAACCCTGAACTCACGTACCGACTGTACAATATAGGACACAAATCAACGACAAGCAAACCGCCCGATTTTACTGTTCAGTGAATTTGTACGCACTCCTTGCTGGAATTTCGATCTTGCAAAACCCAAAGTACAAAGTACGCAACAGCAGCACGGCATGACGTTCTATCTTTACCGACGCCCCCTACGAGTACCCAAGCATTTGAGGCAGATAACCTAGATCCCCCCAACTTCGAGTATACTTTTCTTATGAGAACGGCAGTGCCGACAAGCGAGCAATCATGGCGCCATCCACCGTCGATGTGCGCCCAAATAGTGAGGGGTCAATTGAGTGTTGGGACGACGATGATGAACTACAATGTTACGAGGACATCCACCTCCGTGCTGCGTCAAGCACTACATCTGTAACCAATTCCTCTGTCCGCCGATCTGGACATCGCGATTCGATTTCTTCGCGTCGCTCTGCTCGCTCTGATCTCGATTCCACCACAGGCGGAGACGAGGACTGGCAAATTCAGCTTCTTGATGAAGATGAGTTTGTGAATGAAGAAGCTATAACTTCTGTCCAAAATGCAGGGATTCCTTTGCCGGTGAACATCCCTCGCGCAGCTCTCGTCGGAGGTACAATTAAACGCCTTGGGAGGAAAAAGACAAAGCGAGAGTTCATTGATGATTGGTCTGACGATTTGGAGCTGCCCAGCCCCAGTGTTGCTCTAGAGTTGAAACGGTTCCACGAAACATCTCTTCCTGAGGCGCTTCTGCATCTTGGCTCTACTTCTCCAGACGCTGTAAACGGCCCTCCCTTCCTAAAAAACGATGTGACGCCGCAACTACCCATGCACGCAATTCCGGGTGACTATTCAACAAGCATCGACGTCGATGACACTGAAGACATCCCAACTATCAAAGCTGCTAAGCAAGTTCCTTCGCAGATACCGAGGATTATCAGCAATTTGGATTTCAGCAAAGAAACTGCTTCAGCAGAGAACTTTGAAAATGATTTTGAGCTGCCGGCGAACGATTCCCTGCAGCTGCGCAATCCGTCTGCAAGCGTGTTAAGCCCAGCTCCTGACGATATTGACATCGATTGGTCCGAGGGTAGCATTGGTGTACGATTTGGGGGTACTACGCGGGATCATCGCTCGAATCCAAGCTCATCAATCTCAGTTGTAAGCCCGAGCGCATCAAGTTATTTGACAGGTGAAAGCGATGATGAAGGGCTCGACGGCCTTGTGATTCCGGAAGGGCCTTTGAACCTAGGGGGACGTCTAACTCAGCTTGAGAAGCATAACTTTCCGGACACACCCTATCGTGTGCCCGAAGGTAGACGCCAAGAACAACTTCGCAGCGACGACTTTTTCTCTGGTCTGGATATTAATAGTGGTGACCTCTTCAGCGCTAGGAGACCCTCAATAAATCCAAATATCAAATACAAGACAGAGCCTCTTGGAAGCCCGGCGCGGCGTTCTGCGACGACCCTGACATTTACGAACGCCGCTGTATCGCCAAAAACTCGTATACCTCGCCTTTCTGGACACGACCGAACTCGCTCAACCCATCTGGAAACGGTCTCTGAGAGCGGTGCTCCCTTATCAAAGTTCCGCACATCTCCACGCCGACCAGGCCATGTCTCTCACTCCTCCGTGTCTAGTCTTCCAATAGCTGGGTCATCACAGGGGTCATCAATTCAGTTTACACCAACCCGACGTTCAGTGGGTAGCCGGGTCTCAAAAGAAGCCCTAGCAGGGGAGCATGCTCCTGGGAAGCAACTTTTAAAAACGAAACGATCAATGCCATCAATGCGCAACGCACCGCATACGACAAGTAGCACTTCATTCGCATGCCCCCCTGGGCAAAGTGGCTTGAACTGGCTTAATACCGGCACCTGGGCTGCCACTGACCGCGCTGGACTGGATGGGAAGTTATCAACTCGTAAAGCCCAGACGCCTTTCTTACCTGCCGGAGCCTCAGAAAGACAGTCTCACCACGTCAGCGTGAAAAGCTACCGATATTCACGCCGGAGCTCTGACGGTGCCAGCGATGCTATCAGCTCCCAAGGTACCGTTACTCGATTGCCGCGAACCAGCCGTCAAGATGGCTCAGGCGTAACTTCAGAAACATTAAGCACAACCCCCAAAAGGACCCTCACCCGACCAGCACGTCGCCGAAATTATGGTGACGGGTCTGAACTAGCCTCTTTCGACGACTTACCTACATCTACCGCAATGGAGAGCAAGTTTGTAAAACAACCCAGTGGCCGTGGGGCACCGCGATCCTTGAAAAATAGACTGAGCATAAGTCAATCCGGACCTTCAAAGCCGGATTCACCTCAACAGATGTTGACTACAAATAACCCACTTCAACAGCAAGCATCTATCCCCAGATTTGCGCGAGATACCAATGCATCAAGGAATGCTAGGGAACAGCGCATCGCCTCTATGTCCTCCATTTCGAAGACACGGGAAAACAATCCTCTCACCCCTCTTAGCTCAAACTGGAAACCCCAGAATATCTCACGAATGCCGTCAACCACGGGATCAGTAAGAAGCAAGAAGGGGAGACTGGGCTCGTCATCTGGATCTAGACCGCAGCTAATAAAACCGATTGGTGCGGGGGTACAGGAACGAAAATGTAAGTACTTTCTCAATGAAAATGCAGGAATCTGGCACTGACTTTCATTGAGCCGTGAACGGTATGCATTACAATCCAGATACTTTCCGTTGGGAAGGGAATGAGAAATTGGTTCAAGGCTTCGACAGCGCCACGCCCAAGTCGCCTAAACCATCGCCCGCCCTAATTACCAATGTGGGGGCTATGCAAAACGTGCAAGTGGTTGGCGGAATGGTGTTTGATCCGCAACGCATGTGCTGGCTCAAGTTAGCGCCGTGCCAGCCGGGCTTGGATGGAGTTCTTGCAGTCGAAGATGAAGATGATGTATTCTCGAACTTCGCCGATCTAGAGGAGGCGGGCGTCTCCAATAAAAGAGCAGCAGGAGCCCCAGAGGACTTCGGTCCAGCAGTTAGCGGAGACGATCGAAGCGGCGAGGATTCTTCTGACGAGTGGCCCATAACAGAGGAGTTTGACGTGGGCCCAGAGTTTATTAAACGCCAGCATACGGAAGAAGAAAAATGGAGACGCAAGGTCAACAAGTGGATGAACCATAACCCTGCTGGCTCCGGAAGCAGCTGGAGGTGGGCTATCCGGGATTTGGTACGATCTAACAGCACGCTTGGGGCTCAAGAGCTCAGCAATGCATGATTGTTAGGCCTGATTGCTTCCACTTCGCCCGAAGACCTGAGGTAAGATGAAATGAGACAATAATGATGATACCCACGACTTTCCTGAGCTTCTCCTATACATCAATATTACCGGACTCTAATAGTGCGTGGCGAGGAGTTTGACTATTGCGTTTGCACTGCCCGCCAAAACAACTATCGTCGCTTTATGCCTATATTACCTAGTTTTAGTGGATACATTTTTTACTTGAGCTGATGGAAATAGAGATTATTATGAAGCTCAATCAGTCGTGATCCAGTTACTCCTCCCCGGGGTACTATGGCTTTATATTTCGAAGCCAATTCTAGCGCTGGCCTTAGGGTACCATCCTGCCACAACACCATGGTTTTATGACTCTTCAGGCGCGTAAAACCAAGCGCAAGGATGCGGACCTCATCCTTCTGCGAAGATGCGAGCAGTGAGAGTGAGGTAGGGTACAATGTCTATACGCAATCAGAGTCTAAAGAGTACAGTAAAATGATTCATTAATTCAGAAGACAAACTCCTCAGAATCTAGTCTTATGGCGGCTGGACGAGAGGTCATTACCCCTCGCTAAAGATGATGCGAGTACCCTTCAATTTGCCTGTTTCTGCCTGTCTACGTTCCTTGACCCTGGGTAGTGTGAGAGGCCTTAATCCAGCAGCATGTCGTTGAAGGCCTGCGTCTGCTAAGGTTTGATGTCACAACTTCTGGAGTTTTGGTAGCTCCTCGATATCCATTAAAGCGCTATCCTACTGGTAGGCCGTTCTTTTTTGGCGGTCCGGGTGCTTGACTAGTCACGTACAGCGTTATGCACAACTTATTATCCCGGTCCATCAGCAGTGTCCTTGCTTCGTCCTTGCCACGGCCGGGTATTCCGAGTTACCTGGGACGAGTAGTAGGAGGGCATCCTAGCTGTAACAGGCTGTCAGTGTCTGAGCGTAGTACGCAGCAAAATGGGCTTGAAAATTGTCCCATTCGTTAGTACATTCTCAAAATATGAACCTGCTAGGTCAAAGCTGCTGACATTACCTGTAGGTATGCAAGTCACACCACGTTGAACCAATCATCATGTCTAATGCACTGGTTGCCAGCACACCCATGGTTCAAGAACCTATGATGACGCTGGGAAAGTTCTCTTAACCCAGAACTTCGGCCATCAACATGACCACCACGATCCGATAATATTGAGGATCCGTCGCAGGTGGCTAAATGAGACAAAACTGTGCAGCACCATCAATCCTAGAATGGGTGATAGGCAACATGACTTGGGATGGGGTCCCAATTCGAGCTCTCTCCCAGTCATTATTGGTTTTGGGGCCGGAACCGAATAAGTAGCCCCCGCTTCGGAAGCGTGCGTTTCAGTCAATATCGCTAGCAGCAGAATGAAGGTCAGGTAAGCTAGTGTGGCACGAGAAGAAGCAACGAAGCCAGGCGCATCAATGATTGAGAACTATTGCGCTAGGTCCCAAGGGGAATTGGAATAGCTAATAGGGTGATTTGCTGCATCGGGTTGGGGTAGGGAACCCTGGTCTAAGATTCATGTACTGCTACCAGGATCTTCCCGGGTTGATTAGCACTGAACGCCTTGGAGTTAGTCTCCACGATATTCATGGGGAGGTGCTTCTATGTTCCATAGGGTCTAGTAAGCCGTTTATGCCATCTTAGTGACTAGGTATTGAGAACGAGCCAGAATCCGAATAGGCTGAACCTCAGTGGAGACCGACTCGGAGCTAGCCTGTCCGTCGTTTAGGGCTATCTTCACTGCGCAAGGTATGAACTATATCAATCATTACTTGCTCTTTGATGAGCCTGTCTTGTTAAGCGCCCTCCTCGACCAACATTGTTGCCCGGGATGCTTGATCCTGGTCATTTTTCTCATCCTTGGCTCCTTCTGCCTTGAGTTGCGCCTTCAATGCAGCTTGCTTTAGCTGCTGTATTTTCTCTATTTGCAGAGTGCGCTACACACAGACTACGGCGTCGTTTCTGTTGCCTCCTATCAAGAATCCTGTTTGCTAGTAGTCTATTCAATACCCTTCTCATTATTTTCCTGCCAGTCATTCGCAGGCCCCTCCTCCCTGTTCCCCAATTATTTGTCCCATTTGCCAGCAGCAGCAAGTGAGTACTAGCCCGCCCCTAACCCAGGAATTCCTTTTGCCTCTGCACTCTCACTGTTACCTGATACTTGATTGATTGTTACCTCGCATCACTACTCGGGGCACTCCGTGCCTACTGAATATGCATAGTTTTTCTAAAAAAAAAAAATGGAAAAGAAAGGTGGACGGGGAAGAGAACATGAAGGCAAAGGAACTTGTAGACTGTGACATGGGGCATATACCCCGTTTAAATTCAACTCTATATCCGCTCCTTTGTAGCTCGGGCTCTGCATTGAAGGACAGAAAAGTTCCCATCTGTTCTTGGATTTTGTTTTCTTCATACCAAGTCGTCTCTAGCTGCCGCCAGGGTTGGGTTAATAGTCCTTATAACCCCAAACTCTCACACCACACCAGCGCCAAGTCACAATCACCAGAGACGTTCGCGTACCGCACATCTCTTCAAATTAACCAGCCAGTCGCCGTCATTATCCCCCAGCCTATAACTGTACTGGGGGGAGGGGCCAAACAAGCCTGGAGATCGCTGCCGTTCTGAAAAGGCTCACTATACCACTCTGTCAACGTCAAACCAACCGTATCAGAAGACTTCCGGATATATCAAAACAACTTCAAAGAACACGACCATGAGCAGTTTTCATAGGCGCAGCAATGACGGACAGGAAGGCTACTTCATCAACCCGCACTTATCCCTGCCTATCCCAGGTGGTCATGGCGAGGGTCATGATTTCGAAGCAGGCTCCTACCATTTCCCCCAACATCATTTCACTTCATATGCGCAGCATTTCAGCTTGCCCTATAACCATTCAAACATGTCGCCCCATCATTCTCATGGCGCATCGATGGCGCCGGTTCCTGACCACACAACCCTGCATCTCCCGCCTGCACAATGCATGCCGCAGCACCGTTATCTCCAGGGGCCAGCCTACCTTCCTCTTCATGAAGCATTGACAGAGACCGAGCTTGAGAGCCAGGACTCTAGGAACGAAGATACCATGCTTTCAGAGCCGATAATTCCTCCGCTAGAAGGCTTTCCGGATGTCAAAGAGTTCGATAGGTTGGTCAAGAGGTATAAATTCTCCCTTCTCTGCCCTACCCCTATCCTCTCCATAGCAGGTTTTGAGCTCACACTGAGTTTTTCATAGTTACGTTGACGATTTATCTGTGAAAAAACAAGATAAGGCATTAATCCACGCCAAGAGAGCGCGAAACATAAGAACAGTCTTGATAGACCCTAAGGACACAGCCATTGAATCGGCCCAGTTTCGGTATGAAGTACCCCATTCTAAACCGAGATATTTCATCTGTCATTGGCATGGACCATATGAGAAGCTAAAGGGCAGTTTAGGTTTTGGGTCAAAAAAATGTTCAAGCTTCAAACAGTTGGGGGGAATACCTCAGATGTCCGTAAGCCACACCTGTCTGCAGTCAAAAGACCACAGCTAATAGGAAGGTGTCACTCATCAGTGCAGGCGAATGATCTGTCATGAAGGAAAGCCAGTCGCTATCAGGGAAAAACTTTTCAAAATCCTCACGAAGGCGCATCAGCAGTGCCAACACGGTGGTCGAGATAAAACATCTGCTCAGGTACGACAGATATACTCATGGTACGTGGCTGATACAAACTCCCATAACTGCGTGAGTGCTTGACTGATTCTCGGAAGGGTTCCCAAAGAGCTTATATCACGTTTCGTGAAGATATGCCCGACCTGTCAAGTCCGCCGGGGCGGCACTCGCTTAACACCTCCTAACTCGAGAAGAGGCTCGCCGCCCCTCGAACTATCTTCCCGATCTCCAAAGCTTCCATCTCCACCCATATCCAGGCGCCAATCAGCAGCTATTGCAGGATCGACTTGCTTAGACAGGCCCCAACTAGAGTACTTTCAGCAGCAGAACAATTGGGTAGATTCAGCACGCAAACTGCAAAGACACACGAGCTTGGGTATCGGAAATGTACGATCAGTCAACAGCGGAGTTTTGAGTCATCTTCCGGGTCCGGTTTCGACAACCTTGGATTCATTTCACGCTGACATCCCAGTGCCCTCGCTTCATGTCAACTATGGTCCCGGGTATTCTGGTGCACATGGGCCATCCAACCATCGAGATTTCTCCTGCTAGCTTTGTCTCAATGAGTGCGTTATCGTCAACAAAATTAGGGAGGGTAATCGCGGAGTCAGAGCAATGATGGAATGTATTCCATACTGAGTTTGCGGGATCGGAAACAACGTAGCGAAACTGGATTCTGACTTACATTTCTCAAATAATATGCTCTTGTTATTCCTCCTACTATCGTTCTAGCCGTTTGCAGTATCATCAAGACTTCAAGAAACACTAATCAGCAAAGGTGCCACATTGTTCAGATTCTAGCAACCTAAGTCCCCTGTGCTATGCAGGATTTACTCACATGCCATCTTCAATGTACCGGTGGCTCTAGTTTAACAGTAGATGACAATAGTCAAAAATTTCAGATTGATTGTAGTTGCATCATATAGTACATGTAACCAGGAACTTGGAGCGAAGTTCTCAACTGACCAGGGGTATATTCCTCGGAGGCAGATACTGCGGTTTTCAATCCCTGCGATGGTTGCCAAGCGAATATGAAACCCTAGGCAGCATACGGATATAATGTTTCTCGGCGAACTAAGGCTGAGCTTGGGCCAGTTAAGGCAACAAGATATGGTTCAGACGGGCAGAGAGAATTTCTTGCCTTTCATTACCCTGCTGACACGTTACCGATCTATCTAGAGCACACACAGATGGGCAACTTACTTGGTGTAATAGATGTAAAAGAAATCGGAATACAGAAGAGTTTGAATAATCCCTGCCAAGACTGGAACTGCTTGAAAGTGGTTTTCTGCAAAGTACCGATAAATCCAGTTTGGGATATAGAGCGCCCTATAGAGACCCAACGCGAACAGATAATGGGTGGTTATGGTATCTGCTTCACCGGTACGTTGGAGCATAAAAAGCTGAGGTAGGATAGCCACAGACTCGAGCCAAATCGAGAAAGTCCAGAGAATCTGTAGTCTGTCAAGAAAAGGCCGATTACTAGACGAAATGAACTGACCTCCGAGATGCTATAATCATGAGGGAAAATAAGAGCGAGTATTGCGCTAGCAGCAAGTAGGTACTGCACTTTGAACGTGTCAAGGTTCGGGTCGTGTGTAGGTCGATAATCGTGGAGCATAAGATAGATGATATAACCAGAGGAGCCGATGAATAAAATCTTAAAGGTCGTATTGTATAACGAGTCCGTGAACGCCCAGAACAAATCTAGCGTCATCTCGCGTCAACTAAAGTAACAATGGCATCGAGAAGCATCGGACGAGATGCCCTGAGACCTACCAAGATAGCGAGTCACAAAAACTATCAGATACAAGACCTGTGACTTGAAAGACAGCCCAGAGCAGCTCTAACCTTGAGTTAGTCTATCAGTAGCAAATTGCCGGCGGACGCACGCTTGAAGACTTCATCTTGTGTAAGAGGACGAATATTGAGGCGAGATGGGAGAAATCGGCTATTACATGATTAGGCCATGTTGTCAATGAACTATCAGGGGCACACGCTCACCGAGTAGTCTGAAGATATTCATTGTGCTATAAGATTCACTTTTGATGATAACAGATACAGTGCGCAAGAGTAGATATAAGCGATTGAATGACAGAATCCAGTCGAATGGTGGTATCTAAATGGCTTGTTTCCGTACTTTTGAGATTAATCAATCATTCAGTTCCATGAACAAGAAGTTCGTCCTCATCTGGTCGCAAAGCGAATAATGGGTAATGACATTACAAAAAATGTTGACACGAAGCCTGAAGGAAGATACACGAGCGCGGCGCAAGCGGGTGCGCCCCACATTTGATGTAACGCGTCTTGTCTGAGACCTACGACATAACTGTACGGAGTAGGTACGTACACCAGACAAACAGAATTGAGGCTCGTCTCAAGCGCACTGCTAGATGGATGCAATATTACTTGTTCAAGTTGTATTTGTCTACTAAATTTGTGAACTCACGATTGGTTAGCCAGACGTCTATACAGAATACCACTGGATCGTATAGCCCCTATACACAAGATCTATACTCAAGCTCTCTTGCGTAGGCGCATGTTATCTGCTTCAAGCTGCAGGACTGTAGCAGGATGGTATGATAGGGGTTATTTTCGAGTACTATGGCTTGCAATCAACATGATATCTGCGCCAAGTCAAGAACATGAAAGCAGTAGATGGACGCTCATGAACGGCCACAGTACAATTGAGCCAGGCTAGCACGGACTATCAAAACAATGCCCTGCCAAATATACCTTCAGCATCAGTGATACATTGTAAATGACCTTCAGCCAATTCGCTTTTCAAAGCGCAGATTGAACTTTCCCTATCTAACTTATCCCAGTCCCGTAAGCCGGCACGCTTCAGCTTTTGGCTCTCTGCAATTTGATTGAAAAGTCGATCCTTATCTGCGTCAAGCTGGGAGAGGCGTTTCTCTGTTATACTGTCGAGCTCGGTTGGTGCGAGCTTACCTCCAGGTACAATCGTATTGAGACCAACAAGATATTTGGCGTGTCTCGGCGTGTTCGGAGAGGTCCCTGGGACGCTATTAGGACGACAGGAGCGAGAGCGCTGTAACTCAGTCCCAGAAGCTGATAAATGATTATTTCGGGCCACAATAGGCATTCCATGCGGCCCAGAAGGTGCAGGCCCACGGCGCATTGAGGGGCCTGCCCAGCCGCTGTCTTTGAAATTCGAGCTTCCACGAGGCCGTGTCGGGGCAGACAAAAGGGAGATATTCGACGAACGAGGGTGAGATGGAAGGGTCTTAGGACCATGTGGTGGACCCGGCGGTGAGGGCGACTTGCGGTTGCGATTGTTGCTGAATGCCCTCGGCTGGCTCGGGGCATTGCTAGGATACGACGTTCTAGTGAGGGTTGTCCTGCCAAGTTGCTCGGATGTCTGGGGGGTTTCGGCATTAGTCGAGAAAGAGGACGTTTCCGTAATCATCCTCTCTGAGCCAGGTGATTTAAGTCTGGCTTCCGGCGTTTCGATCGTGCTTTTAGCCGCCGACGCATGATGATCCCGGCTCGTCGATGTCTCTCTCTCCCTGGAACGGCGACGACCTGGGGTATAACTGGTATGCGGCGATCGACTTCTATTGCTTCTTATGCTATTATTCCTATCATCAAAGGGTGATGACCGCCTTGAGTTAGACATAGATCCAGGCGCAGAGGGGCGTTTGGCGAATGTGCCATTCGAGGATTGAGACCGTCGTCTCTGTCCATGATAGCGGTCAGCGGTGGTATCTCTGCGCCCATTTGTGAAAGGACTCCGAGCGCGAGGAGCTGGACACTGGTCGTCATCAAATGATAATCCATTCCTCGGAGGTGAACCAGGTCTCGTATGCCGGCCAGCGGAAGGTGGGCGGCGGTTTGCTCTATAATACCCGTAATCGCGGCCAGAAGAGTCTCCTGGCTGCCTCGAGGTCGAGGTGTTATGGCTCCAAGTGCTGTCGCGAGCTCGATCTTCTCTAAAAGGCGATCTTGGCCGCCTCGATGACGATACAGGAGATCTCGCTCTCACATCTCGACGAGGCGAGAACTTCCGAGAGGCGTATGTTTTCGTGTATGAAACGACACCAACGGCTCTGTTGTACGGGGGTGGGCTTCTTGAACGGCGTCTGTATAGGGGGGGTGAGCGGCTCCTGGGGCGGGTGTATGGCCGACCTGGAGATGGTGCCCAGGTATCGGCGACAAAACGACTTGGAGGTGAGCGCATTCGTGGAGGTGACCTCGCTGCGACGGCTATAACCTCGAGAACTCCCAGGCCGATAGCTCTCTCCACCACGATGGTCATCAAATCTGGAGGGAAAAGGCACACGCTCAGTAAATGGAAACGCGTAGTGGCATGAGTTTTGCAAGAGGGCAAGGAAGAACAAACCTTCTGGCACGATCCCAGTCCATCTTTTCATGTGTCAGAATCAAGACACCAGAAAGACTGTGTCACTTCTGTATTGGCGGTTATCTATTACCAGCAGCGTAATTGAATTGTAGCGAAAGATGAGATTGCCTGTGCATTCCTGGGTAGGTAGGTGTTGACTACTTTTGCAAAGCCGTCTGCATCTGAGAACTTGTGAAAGTGAGAACCGGAACGGCTGTGCCACATGCTGAATCATCTATGCCCAAGTCTGATTAGACCTCAGTCCAGACAAGATGTTTAGAGATGTCTTCTATACATTTCATGGGTTGGTTATAACGCTTGAAAACATATCAACTAATGTTTATGGCTTTCTGCTGAAGAATTATTTGTAAACGACCAGAGCACTCATGCGGCGGTACTACTAGTGCCACATTCCACCTCACAAGTAAAAAGTGTCGAGATATATTTAGCTGCTCCTTGGCCCAACCGATCTTGACTACTAACGTGAACCTAGGCCCCCTGGTCATTATGTTCTTTCCGCAAAGGAAAATGAGCTGATACAAGTGGATAATCGAACGACCGCAAGCCCAAGTTCTATGACGTTCCTGTTCCATGCGTTGGTCTGGACGCGACAATTTCCTGGATTAACTCGGTATTCTCCAAGGCTTGTTGAGCTGCCCTGTCTCCGGCAATCGTTTTATTTGACCCTTGTCCAGAACCGAGATGCTTATTGTTCCAGCCCCAACCTGTAAAATATACGCCAATAAAAAAAGTTTGCGTTCCTCCCTGATGCTGAACTGATTCCTTTTCGTCAATATACCTCAGTTTGGCGCCTCTCCCGTTGATTTTCTTTGCAAGTGCCTCCTTGGCCTGGAAAGTTGAAACTGATCCTTCGAAGCTATCCAGTTTCGGCGACCAAAGCTCAGAAAGCCACGTTTCAGCAACGGAGTAGCCATCGGGATGAGACAAAATAACAGCAGCAACGTAGGCTTCGAAGATGTCCCCTTTCGTCTTAATCCATCTCTTTGGCTGATTGTAAAGCTCAGCTGGAACTGAGGCTTTTTTGTCAATGCCGTACTGGGTGGCGTATTCAGCCAGTGTCTCATTCTTCACCAGAAGTTCCCTAATTTGAGAAATGCGACCAGATGGTATGTGCTGGAATTTGTTCCATATGAGTTTGGTGGAGATAAGCTCTATATACGCATCACCTAAGATTTCAAGCCTATCATAAGTTGTTCTCGAATCTTTGGCCACGCCGGGATGTGTAAAAACTGCTCGTTCGAGTCGGTCGTCTTTGATGGGGGGTAATGGTGGCAAACGTCTGGCAAGACATGGTAGTGGCCTTGAAGATACATCAGCATCATTGCCGTTCAAGTTTGTGGTCGTATTGGCAAAAAGCGACGTCTTCTGTAGGGCTAGGGTGAATTTTTTAGCTGCTTCATAAATCTCCGAGCTGGGCTTGACACCTCGACTCTCAGAAACCGTAGTAATTTTGTTAACGAGCATGCATATTGTTTGTATGTCATTTTGTAAATCACTGTCTGGGAAGGGCTGTTGCGAAGAAGTTTTTATAGGACTATAGTCATGATGTTTCTAATCCAGTCAGCTGCTAGTTATGAACTTCCGAGAGGTTATTGACCTTCACTCTTGTTCTTGCTACATTGTCATCATGAGATGATGCAAAGATTGATTTACGCTTTCTATCCATTGGCGTATCTCTGACAATGGTTGCAATTAACATTTAACGCCAGATCTTCGTCAAATATGGTGCCGCATCCTAGTCTTGTCACGTGACGTTGTGCTTTCTGGTTGTCGGAGCCAGTGGACATCTCGACTCTCAGGTGCTCACGAAGCAACAATTCTTGAACCCCGTGGATGATGGCCGCTCAGTATAGTCGGCTATTGGAATTGGCTAAGGTACACCATTCTCAACAAATTTATGTCATTGTAATTCTGGTTTACAGGCGTTGTAACAGGTCCAATGCCGGGTCTTCTCACAAAACTTCAACCCTGATAGGCTACGGCTAGGGAATAAGGTGCTACGCCAAAGGTTACGAGGACCAGCACTGGCAGCATGGTATCCTAAGAAAACAGTCTCATTTCGAGATTTGCGAACGACGTGCAACTCCCTGGGTCTGACGACTTTTGATGAAGCCGAAGACGACAGAGAAGAGGCCATTCAGATGTGAGTTTTGCTCTGCCCGTGGTAAGGTATATTTTGCTTATATATAATACAGTGCCAAACTGCGTGGAAAGGGAAGACCAAAGAAAAAACGAACAGCTGCAGGTATGGTCAACTTACCCATCATATCAATGGCTGAATTTAACATCATCCTTTCTCTCCAGAATCAAGATCAGCCAAGAAAAAGAAATAGTGTTCTAGCGAAACATGAATCAGCCCCATTAGTTTCAACCTGTACTATATCTGATGCTATACTATATCTGATGCTATTGAATCCTGTTTATTTTCACTATCATACTACTAATGTCGCCACTATTATTGATCTATATACAAAGCCATGTGCAGTATTTATTTCTTTACCTTTAATATAAAATTCTCAACCCCTACGTTTACAGAGCAATCAGATCCCTAATCTTGATTATATAGTACTATCTAAGAATAGTAAAACTAATCCTATAGGGATAACTAGACGAGGATAATTATGTACTAATACAGTAATTTGTAAAACAAAATACAAATTGATAATCTTGATGAGCTATGATTGTTGTTCTTGATGGTTAAGCCACCAGAACTAGAGATTATTACCCTGCTAGAAGCAGCAATATTAGACAAAAGCAGAATACAAGACAAGGCAGGCAGTTACAGGCTATTCTACTACAGCATTATGTTACGGGACGTATTTAGACGGATCTTCCTATCTATTCGTGCTATATGTACAAGAAGGAATCACTCAAGAAGAAGAGAAAGCGGGACAGGACAGATCAGAAATTGGAGATGGATGGGGAGCTACGTGACCATAGCCGCGTACGCTACGCGGTGCGTGTTATGGAAGCATCCCGTAACGTATTAGGCAAGAATACAATACAAGACAAACCAGGCAGTTACATGCCATAACTATAACCATTATATATTATACAGGATAGGGATGTACTTGGTGCAGGACTAGAAATCAATCTGCACAGGTTTGCAAATTCTAGAAAAATAACTTATATAGTACTAAAAACTGCAAGATTTAGAATAATTTATATAGTATAGATCATCTATATTAGGGATGTACTCGGTGCGGGTTGGGTACAACCTGCAGGGTTAGAAATCAACCCGCGCGGGTTTGGAGCACTAAAAACTGCAAGATTTAGAACAGCCCACACCACAAATCCATATTTTGCAATACTAGTCCTAATATAGTTAGATTATATCTGCTGCTAAACTAACTATAATTAGTTTTATTCTTTAACATGGTTGGTAAGCGAGCTGCGCATGTAAGCGAGCTGCGCACCTGTATACAGATTTCCTATATTTTGACCTTTTAATCAACCACAACACCTTTATATTAATTATTATTTATTTGGATAAGTATTTCTTCTATGCCTAATTCTATGGCAGGTACTATATATAGGTAATACCTGTGCCTTTAGTATTTATATACCTTCTACTAGTAGCCTGTATAGACTAGGTATTATCTAAAAAGAGGTATTATAAGCTTCCTTAAGCTCTATAGCCTCTTATATAGACAGACTATTATTATAAGCTATCTATCTATATATATAAGCTTGCTTTTATCTTTGTATAGTATTTTTAGTATATAGTACCCTATTCTCTTGTTCTAATAGTATACTCTTTTATATTATAATTTAATAGCCTTTAATTAGCTGGTTTAGGGTATTATAGGACAGTCATAGTAGATTTTTTAAGTACTATTTAAGAAATCTCTAAGTAAAAAAGCTTGCTTTAAAAGCTTATTAATATTTACTAGTATATATAGGTAAAAAATACTTGCCTAGCTGCTATAGCTTCTAGGGGGTATAAGTATATAAGCCTAAATACTAAGCTTTAAAAGTACTAGTTTAGGATTTAATAGTACTAGTCCTGCTACTTAAAAACTATTTCTAATTATATCTAGCTTAAATATATTAATTTAAGCTTATAGATAGGCTGCAAGGAAATTAAGTTTATTAATATAGCTAATACTAAGCTATATTTTCTGATTAACTAAGCTAGTATACAAGCACTTTAAAACTGCAAAATATCTAATATTAAGTAGTTATAAAAAATAGGAGGAATATGCTAGTATATAAAGTAGTATAATATTATAATCTATATACTCTGGTATACCCCGGTAAGAATGTTAGTCCGGTGGGCCTTACAAGGATATGACTCCTCTGAAGCGGTGAGGCCTTCAAAGCACCGCTTTCTTAATTCAGCCTAGTTTTGAAGCTAGTAAAACCTCCAATATCGCCATCCTCCTGAGATCCATGGTGGTGAGCATTGCTAATATGGCTATCCCCAGACCTAGCACCCCTCCAGAGGCGCCTTTGGAGGTGACTGAGATATCTGAAAGGAGCCAAAGTTCTAGATGGCTAAGTCGCGATGATCGGATTTGCATTTTGACTCTACGAGATGCTGGTTTTACCTATCGTCAGGTGCAATATACCTGCCAGAATGAGCAATCTACTCCTCGAAAGCCTCCTGGCCAGCGCCCGAAGCTATCAGAAGAGGATATAGACAATATCATTACCTTTATCTCTTCATCACAACGTACGCGCCGACTATCTTATAAACAAGTTATTGAAGAACTAAATCTTCCCTGCGGAGAAACTGCACTTGCTCGAGCACTTAAAAAACGAGGCTATTCCCGATGCAAAACTCTTCAAAAGCCACCTTTATCGGACGATACAAAGCGTGTACGTCTTGCCTGGGCCCTTGAGCATGTGAATTGGACAATTGAGCAATAGAATTGAATACTTTGATCTGATGAGACTTGGGTTACTCCAGGCTTCCATACCAGAATCTGGGTTACTAGAAGAGCAGGAGAAGAGCTAGATGAGACCTGTATTTGTTTGTCTACCCCCAAAAAGCATGGTTGGATGTTTTGGGGATCATTTTATGGAGATACTAAAGGCCCTTGCCTTTTCTGGGAGAAAGAATGGGGCTCTATCAATGCAGAGAGTTACTGTGAGCGAATTGTGCCTATTATTGACGGCTATCTTCGCCTGAACCGACAGCAAGGTAACTATCTTTGTCTTATGCATGATGGAGCACCTGGCCATGCCAGCAAAGATACTATAGCAGAGCTTCATGAGCGTAGTATCTATCCTATTAGTTGGCCTGCCTTCTCCCCTGATCTGAACCCTATTGAGATGGTATGGAACTGGATGAAAGACTGGATGCAAGAGAGATATCCAGATGACCGCCAGCTATCTTATGATGCCCTACAAGAAATTGTACGAGCTTCATGGGATGCAGTCCCTACAGACTTTTTGGAAGGCCTTATTGGGTCTATGCAAGCCAGATGTCAGGCAGTAATCGAGGCAGAGGGTGGCCATACAAAATATTAGTAAGATATTAGCATTAATACGAACGGCAGAATCCAAAGGAGTCATATCCTTGTAAGGCCCACCGGACTAACATTCTTACCGGGGTATACCAGAGTAGATTTAATTAAACTCTAGTATAAGATAGCTTCTATAGCTATTAAGAACTAGAAGTTAATATTTTCTATATATATAATACTTTATTAATAAAATAAATTACTTCTAAAGCTAGCAAAGACTAATTTTATTAGTTATTTATCTATTTATACTAATTTTAAATTACTAGTCAGCTAGAAGGCCTATAAACTATACTTAGTTATACTACTTACTCTTAAAGATAAGTATTAGTAGAAGTACTTATCTAGAAGTACTAATTAATTTAATTATAGTAACTTATTTATAGTTTCCTAGCTGTAGAATTAATTTTTAGCTATATAATTCTAGCTTAGTAATTATTTTCTAATATATATAAAGGCCTAATACAAAGCTAGTCTTATTAAAATTATAGATATTATCTAGTAAGATCTTGTATTATTTAATTATAGCTTATATAATATTAAACTATACTTAAATAATTTTTAGGTTTTTTTACTTTATTTACTAGTAGTTATATTACCTTAACAAGCAAGACTTAAGCTCTAGATAGTATTAAATATAATTATATACCTATTTCTGGCTAATAGTCTGGATTAGGGTAGAACTATACTTTATAAGCAGAATATTAGCTATTTCTTATATATAAGCTTTTATAGGAGCTGCTCTGTATAGATCTAAAAAAAGAATTTACTACTTAAGTACTTCCTCTTTAATCTTAGTTAATTTATAGCTATTTATATAAGATTTAGCATAATTTATAGTCCTGTATAGTTATATATATAGTATAAATTTAGATATATTAAAATAATATACTGCCTTATATATTAATATAATCTCCTTTTTTTTTATAGCCTGTATAGCTAGTAGGAGCTGACCTTCCTTCTTATAGCAATTTTGGTTTGAACTAACATGAACTCGGGGCATGGTGGCTGTCTGTTGGAAGATAGATGACCACATCAGCATGTAAAAAAGTGGTTGGGTGCGCAGCTCGCTTACATGCGCAGCTCGCTTACCAACCACGTTATAAGTATTATATAGCAGAGTAATAATATATTCAGAATCTAATATAGTATCTAAATAAATATAATAAGTTATAACTACTGGTTTATCTATTTTAATAGAAAGAATTTATAATCCACTAGGTAGATATCCCTGATTTCTATTTTTTTTAAATAAACTAGGTATAGAGATCCTAGATTAAAGATATACTTATTTTTTGAATAGGTTTATTTATAACTAACTTAATTAGTGTTTATTTTCTAGAATAAGACTTGATAGTACCCAATTTTTATATAATAATTAAAATCCTTATATTCTTATTTTTTTTTTAAGATATCAGCTAGGAAAATCAGCTTCCAGTAAGAAATAATATTTGAATTTTTTTTTAGAATAGAAAATAAAGTCTTCTCTAACCAGAACTCCTATCCTAATTAATATATTTAGTTATAAGTTATTAACTAGGTAAGCCTAAATATTCTAGTAAAGATATAATATTTACTTAATATTTAAGAAAATATAATAGAATGTGATTTTGTTAGATGAATTTCCTAGTCTAATATATCTTTCTAAAATGTTTGGGCAAAGTTTACATTAATAAATATTAAGATACCAAGTAGTATATATACATTTTAGTATAATTTATACTATATTAATATAATAAATATAATATAACTTGAATATATTTATAAATATTCTATATCTTTAGCTTGTTTATATAGCAGCTAGGCAATATTTTTTTGACTATAACTGAAATCTTTATAAGAATAATTTTTATAAAGATAAATATAAAATTTCTAATATATTTTATATAATATAATATAGCAGGTTTTTCTAACTTTAATTTTAATCTTAGTTTTATACTTCTAAATAGACTTAATATTTATTAATCTATCTATAGTAAGAATGGCTAATTTGAAGATATATATATAACTGTAAAAAAAAATTCTTATCTAGCTTAATATACCAAATTATTAAAGTTTATCTAAAGTATTTCTTCTACCTAGCTATATCTGAAGAAGTAAATGAATTAGTTGGGTTAGCTAGGGCCAGATTTAGATCTAGATTTAGAATATCTATTATATAAGCTCTAATATTAAATTGAATATTATATAAGTTCTAGTGCTAGTAAGCTTAATTTTTATTCTAAATTTTAATGGTTATATCCAATTTTTATATATATCTTAGTTATATAAAGTCTGATATTGCTGGCTTAACAGGGTAGTTGATATCTATTTTAATAATTAGTTTTAGACTATTTAGGCAGTTTAAACCTAATTAATGATATAAGCTAGTTACTAACTTCTAGATAGATTACCTTTCCAGGAGGCCTTGAATAACTATCTAATTATTAGTATTATTAAAATTATAACAAAGAATAATATAATTAGTATATAGAATATTAGTAAAATTAATTAATATAAAGATTAGTAATAATCCTATACTAGGGACTTATAAGTATAAGAAATATATTGCCTAAGTTCGAATTCTTATACTTAGTTTAGATATCAAGAAAGATATATTATTTAATATAAAAATTAGATTATTTAGTAGTAGTTTATAAAGATTATATCTTAATTATAGAAATTACTAATTATATATATTTTTTAGTATAATGCTCTAAAAAACTCAGCCTTTCAATTAGCATAATTTTAAATATGTTATAAGCCTAGATAAAAAAAATATTATAGTTCTAAAATAAAGTTACTAAACTATATAACTAATATCAATCCTAATCTTAACTATCTTCCTAATATTAATATTTATTATAAAACTTTATCAAATAAACAGTAAATTTGAAAGATAAAAAAATTAAAAAAAAAATAAAGATTAATTACTAAGCAAGGCTTATTATGGAATTTTTTTGTAATAATAAATATACTATATTTATTTTATATTATAGAAGCTTACTGAACCTGATGCTGGGCCGGTACAGGTTCTGTGCTGTTATGGGTCCTTTGCCTATACAAGGACCTTAGACCTTAGTGACTCGGCCAAGGCCTGCGCTGTTCTGAAGGCGGTGAGCCAACTGTAAGACTTCCTTACAATAATAATCCTTCTTTCTCCTTTCTTCTTTAGCAATTCCTTCTTATATATATAGTATGTCTAGATAGGAAGATCTATCTAAATATATCCCTTAATATTAGGAATCACTTACTAATCTTAATAATAGTATAAAGAGACCTTTTTATATAATAATAGAAGAAGAAAGTATTATATTATTACTATAGCAGCTCTAGGAGCTCTATATAGAGATACAGACTTAGAAATAACAGCTCTAAGAAGAGAATAATAGCTTATAAATAGAATTATAGGCTGTATAGAACTTATAACTAAGAAACTATCTACTAGTTACTACTATAGTTATATCTGTAATACCTACTGCCTATAAATAAAGCTACCTCTGTTCTTATTATATAGATATTAAATTTTTACTAGAAAAGATTTTAAAGACTACTCTTCTTTCTAAAATAATCTTTATATAAAGTTTATAATTAATACTATCTACTATCTTATAAAGGAGGAATAAGTTTACTATATCTATAACTACCTAAGAAGAAAAGCTAGCTAGTATATATTATTATAGCTCTTGGCTTACTAGAAATCTAAGACTCCTGTACTATAAGCAGAATTCTTTATAATATTAAATAAAGCCTTTAGTAATCCTGACTAATAAAAAAAGGCTCTTGTATAAGTAAATATAATAAAATAAAGAAGATATAACTTTAAAGAATTCTTAAATAAATTTAACAAAGAACTTCTTAATACTAGAGGAATTAATTAGGATAATAACTAGAAAAAGGCCTTATTAGATATAGTAATTAATATTATATTACTAAAAATTATAGTTAGTATTAGGTAAGAAGATTTATATAATAACTATTATAATTAACTATATAAAATTAACTATAACCTCTAGAGAGTAGCTAGGCTTATATAAAAAGAATCTTGTACTACTATTTTTATATATATTACTTATATAAGACTAGCAGGAGGCTCTGACTGGACTGAAT